>NC_143030.1:48324898-48582398 GCF_057628025.1 Oncorhynchus mykiss | reverse complement strand
AGTGCTAGTATGATGTGGTTGTTGGACTACCTTAAATGCACTTATGGTATACCGCCCTCATAAGAGTGTCTGCTATATGACAGAAATATACAACAATTCTACTGAAATGGCATTTCAATAGAACCTCTGGTCCAAAGAGACTGCTTCAGTGTAGTTTTGGTTTAGTATAAAAATGTAAGAAAGTTTAAATGGATGGAGAGATTGATTGACCTGTAACCCCCCCTCTCCATCCCCCAGGCCAAGCGGCCCCAGCCAGCCACCTGATCAGGGTGGAGGGAAACAACCTGTCCCAGTATGTGGACGACCCCGTCACATGCAGGCAGAGTGTCATGTTGCCCTACGAGAACCCACAGGTGAGTGGCTCCCCTCAGCTAGGAACGCCCACACACCCAATACGGTAGAATATTTGTAGGCCACCCTGGTGCTGGACTCTGGAGTGCCGGAGCCACTACTGAATTTTGTCCCAACCAGGCAACACAACCGGTTCTACCAATCACCTCACCAACAGTGATTGGTTAAATTCATCACACCTGGTCTGCCAGGTCTTAAAACACAAATGTACCATTAAAAACATAATGCGTCTGTATAACACTCCAGGGCCAAGTTTGCCTACCCCAGCAATATAACATGGTGGTTGGTTAACATTTAAAATCACCTAGAAAACAACAGTCTTTGTACTAATTACTTATTTAGATGTAGTATACCTATTTACAACTTTATATTTTAGTTGCCCATGATTTTGATTGATATGTTCAAAATAGGTCCCATGTCTGACATTTGCTATGTAACATTATGGCAACACTGCCATCTAGGGGTAATAAAATATACAGCTTATATTTTGTCCGTTAACATTCAGTCTGATGCGTTAGGGCCGGTTTCACACAAGCGAAGCCCTGGCCTGATAAAGGTTGTGTCTTTCAGTCTATTAACTTTGCTTTATTTTAAATGGGAATCTTCAGTGTGTCATCATGGGGGGTTATGATGTGGTGCTTTGGCTATCACTGTCTGGTGATTGGCAAGCTGGCTGACGATTGACTGGCCAGTAAAAGGTCTCTCTCTCTGATAGGTGGGGACAGAGTTCACCACCATCCTCTACAACTTCATGTGCAACAGCAGCTGTGTGGGAGGGATGAACAGGAGACCCATCCTGATCATCATCACCCTAGAGACACGCGAGTAAGTCCATGACATTGTGTGTGTGTGTGTGCTCATGCCTGTGTGCATGTGTGTCAACAATTCACAGCTGATTGAACTGCCTTTTTGCACACCTGTCTCACAATAAACATGCTGTAAGCATTCATAGTCAATGGCTCCTGATGAGCCTATACAAATCCATAAAAATCAAGAATATATTTCAAGTGCATTACGAAACACATGGCTCATATAAAAAGTGTAATAAAAAAACATGAGCTGAGAAAAATAATTTTATGTAGAGGTGCCGACTAACGGCGAATAAACTATAAGCCATAAAAATAAAGAGTCGCACACGCTGTATATAAACTCCCAGTAATTTATTGGGTCACCCTGAAGAAGGCACAGTGATGCCGAAACGTGGGTGATTTACCCACACTTTATATATAGAGTTTATATATAGAGTGTGTCTCTATTTTTATAGCATATGTAAAGTGTAACAAAATATTTTGATAACTTTAATAAGGGCATACAATTATAATATATTATGTATTACCTGTTGTAAGCATATGAGGCCTTTCAACGCCTTGTAAATTAACATATGATATATTATGCCTTTCTTTGTTGCAATTAGTGGTCAGGTGCTGGGACGAAGGTCGTTTGAAGGGCGGATATGCGCCTGTCCGGGGCGAGATCGCAAGGCAGATGAAGACCACTTCAGGGAGCAGCAGACCATGAGCGACAACATGTCCAAGAACGACAACAACGCCAACAAGCGCAGTGAGTCGCCCTTCTCTCTCTCTCTACACCATTACAAAATGTTTGGTCATCTTGCTTGGGGTGAGTCTGAAATGGCACATTATTCCCTATATCGCGCATCACTTTTGACCAGGGCCCACACATACATACAGTGACACAGATCACAATGCAAACATATACACCAGTGCAATAAAAACGATGCAATAATTTGTGCATATTGATATTAGGAATGTCTTTGTAAAAATCCTATTGCTAATTTTCATGATATTAAATCATTGTTTGTACTCCCAACATTTAGCTTTCAAACAGACCCCTCCAAACATTCCTAGTCCAGGCATGAAGAGACGGCGGCATGGTGAAGAGGAGATTTACTATATGCCTGTAAGATATATTTATTTATTTATAAACTGGGTGGTTCGAGCCCTGAATGCTGATTGTCTGACAGCCGTGGTATATCAGACCGTATACTGCTGTAACTACGTTGAAAACCAGTTTATAATAGCAATAAGGCACCTCAGGGGTTTGTGGTATATGGCCAATATACCACAGCTAAGGGATGTATCCAGGCACTCCACGTTGCGTCGTGCATAAGAACAGACCTTAGCCGTGGTATATTGTGCATTTACCACACCCCCTCGATAGATATACATCTAATTACTATTTTCTACCTCGTACAATAATAGTGAAGACATCAAAACTGTGAAATAACACATATGGAATCATGTAGTAACTAAAAGAATGTTAAACAAATCCAAATACATTTTTGATTTAGATTCTTCAAAGTCGCCACCTTTGCCTTGATGACAGCTTTGCACACTATTGACATTCTCTCAACCAGCTTCACAAGAAATGCTATTCCAACAGTCTTGAAGGAGTTCCCACATATGCTGAACACTTGTTGGCTGCTTTTCCTTCACTCTGCAGTCCAACTCATCCCAAATCATCTCAATCGGGTTGAGGTCGGGTGATTGTGGATGCCAGGTCATCTGATGCAGCACCATCACTCTCCTTCTTGGTCAAAAAGCCCTTACACAGCCTGGAGGTGTGTGTTGGGTCATTGTCCTGTTGAAAAACGAATTATAGTCCCACTAAGCGCAAACCAGATGGGATGGCGTATCGCTGCAGAAGGCTGTGGTAGCCATGCTGGTTAAGTGTGCCTTGAGTTCTAAATAAATCAGACAGCCACCAGCAAAGCACCCCCACAACATCACAACTCCTCCTCCGTGCTTCACGTTGGGAATCACACGTGTAGATCATCCGTTCACCTACTCTGCGTCTGACAAAGACACAGCGGTTGGTACCAAAAATCTCAAATTTGGACTAATCAGACCAAAGGACAGATTTCCACCGGTCTAATATCCATTGCTCATGTTTCTTGGCCCAAGCAATTCTCTTCTTATTATTAGTGACCTTTAGTTGTGGTTTCTTTGCAGCAATTTGACCATTAAGTCCCGATTCACGCAGTCTCCTCTGAACAGTTGATGTTGAGATGTGTCTGTTACTTGAACTCTGAAGCATTTATTTGGGCTGCAATCCAAGGTGCAGTTAACTCTAATGAACGTATCCTCTGCAGCAGAGGTAACTCTGGGTTTTCCTTTCCTGTGACGGCCCTCATGAGAGCCAGTTTCATCATAGCGCTTGATAGTTTTTGCGACTGCACTTGAAGAAACTTTCAAAGTTCTTGAAATGTTCCGTATTGACTGACCTTCATGTCTTAAAGTAATGATGGACTGTTGTTTCTCTTTGCTTATTTGAGCTGTTCTTGCCATAATATGGACTTAGCCCTATTTGGTAAAAGACCATCTTCTGTATACACCCCCCCCCACCCTCCCTCGTCACAGCACAACTGATTGGCTCAAACACATTAAGAAGGAAAGAAATTCCACAAATTAACTTTTAAGAAGGCACACTTGTTAATTGAAATGCATTCCAGGTGACTACCTTATGAAGCTGGTTGAGAGAATGTCAAGAGTGTGCAAAGCTGGCATCAAGGCAACAGGTGGCTATTTGAAGAATCTCAAATATATGTTGATTTGTTTAACACTTTTTTGGTTACTACATTATTCCATTTGTTATTTCATAGTTTTGATGTCTTCACTATTATTCTACAATGTAGAAAATAGTAAAAAAAAATTAAGAAAAACCCTTGAATGAGTAGGTGTTCTAAAACTTTTGACCGGTAGTATGATATAACTATTATATATACTGTATCATATAACTACAGTGTATATATATATATTTATTATGTGTGTGTGTGCAGGTGCGCGGCAGAGAGAACTTTGACCTGCTGATGAAAATCAAGGACAGTCTAGAGCTGGTGGAGTTCGTACCACAGCAGCTGGTGGACTCCTACAGACAACAGCAGCAACAGCTGCTTCAGAGACAGTAAGTCAGCCACACACCAGCTCAAATATGCATACATGCAAAATGCACAAACACACAAAACACACACACACATAAATACACATGCACACAAACACATTCTCTCTCTCACACACACGCACATACACTTAAACCCAAATACACTCATTCCGTCCATGCATACACCTGTGTTGTCTAACACACATACAAATATTACACTCTTACACACTTCCGTCATCTCCCTCTCCTCCCCTCCAATTCCCAGGAGCCACGTAGCATCACCGTCCTCCTATGGATCTCCCCTGTCCAACATGAACAAGCTGCACGGGGGCCATGGGAGCCACCAGTCTCAGCAAAACCCCCTCCCCAACATGGGGCACGTGGGTGAGTGTTTGTCAGGGGAATTGGGGGGAATGTGTGTGTGTGTGTGTGTGTGTATATATTATCACAGCTAATGGGTGCCATTAGATAACCTGATCCAGCATCCTGACTGCTGCGCTCTCTTGCGAGATCAGGATAGTGGAACGAGGCTAGTCATTAGAAGCTACTATGGCAAACCTCTGAAAAACCTCTGAATGACATCATTCTGAGAGCATTGTCCTATTGATTGCTCCTATTGATTTGTTCCTGTCCCCTCTCCCACAGGTCCCAACATGCTCAACAGTCACCACATGCAGACCAACAGTGACATGAACGGGGGACATGGGGGCGGCCAGTCCATGTTGTCCACGTCGCACTGCACCCCTCCCCCTCCGTATAACCCTGACCCCAGCCTAGTCAGGTACCTCCCCCTCCAATGACACTGTCTTCCTCTCCCACTGACACAAGTCAACAGTCAGAGCCATCTATGATAAATAGATTATAGGGCCTTTTCAGTTTGAGATCTCTGCAGTCGCCATCTTGGCACCAAAAGTTCATTATATTCTGGTAAGGGTTGAAATGGGAATGGTGCTGTCATGACATGTTTGCCAACATGGGGGGTAGTTTCTCTCATCTTCCTTGGTTTCTCTGCCTATAATATGTCCCAGAGCAGCTTAGAATAATTTGGGTCATATTGTTTCTCTCACAGAGAACACAGCCATTTTGTGTACCTACTTCAGCTTTTACATTGAACTGTATAAGACTGTAGAGAAATTAAAAGAAACTGGACAAAAGTTCCACCAAGCTTTAATGAATCGTTATTCCATTACTTTGGTCTGATAGTAAGACATTTCTGGGGGTTTGTTGCAATGTTAAGTGAATGCTCTGCTGGTCGGATTTGGAGGAATAGGTTGCTGTTTCAATTTCCTACGGTTTGGGGAGTTGTATTAGCAATACAGTATGTTTACCCATCAGAGAATTCCAATATTATGTTTTTCAAATCTAAATGAACAACTTGTCCATCTTAGCATCTTATTTCCATTAATTCCCTCTAATCATATGCAGAATACAAGGGAAATCGGTATTGGAACATTAGAAACATATTTTCCTAATCTATTAGTGCCTAGCATTGCATTCAAACTAAGACGTTGTTTTGTCATAATGTTAGGGCTTCCATTTTGCACCGTTTGTACCCAGACAAAAAGCAGCATTAGAATGAACATGGTTATTATCGTATACTGTTTTGTACATTTTGTTTTGTTTAAAGTGTTTGTAGACGAGAATTTTATATCCATGTATTTATAATAAAGGTTTTAATTCAACCAAATTGGCTTTTATGAATCTTTAATACAACTGCATGAATTTGATTTGACGGAAATTAATAACCAGTCATTGAGAAATTGTTCCATTTGTAATTGATCGTAATATTCTTTGTTCCTTATTGGACATGTAACCATCATTTTAGTTTTACGATAGGTACAGATGTAGGATCTTAAATTTAAGCCAGTTTTGCTACAGCAGGAAAATAATCCTGCTGCAACCAAAAATGTGAATTATTATGTGGATTATAATTAATGGACATTTCTGTAGGGGTTGATATATTTTTCAGAAGGGAAAATCAAGTCTGAACTTTCGAAATGAAAATGACCAACTTCAGAAGCCTTTTTAAACCTCAAATACACTACACGTTAAAAATGTCCTGCATTGCAAGAAGGTTCTCCTGCAACAGGGTGATCAAATTAAGATCCTACATCTGTACAGACAAGCACATTTCTGGCATAGTTAACCGTTTAATAAAATTACAGTTAACTCTGGTAGTGGATTTTAATCACATGAAGTAGACCGAAGTAGACATTGTCTCCCTACATAAATTTGGCTGTGGTGGAGTGGACACTAACTCTGGTCTTAAAATCTAAGTGGTACTGCTTCTCTCTCCACACAGCTTTCTAACCAGTCTGGGCTGCCAGAACTGCATCGACTACTTCACATTGCAGGGCCTGCAGAGTCTCTACCAACTCCAGACTCTGTCCATGGAGGTAAAATACCCATTCACTCTCTGCAAATCATTCCAGTCCTAGAGGGGGGGGGTCAAGTTTGGTTGGATCACTGTGGCCTGAGGTCTATTAAGTATCTCTCACTTTCTTTCTCTTTCTACTATTCACTCTCCTCCTTTCCCTCTCTCTTCTCCTTCCTTTCTCTCTCTCTCTTCTCCTTCCTTTCTCCCTCTCTCTTCTCCTTCCTTTCCCTCTCTCTTCTCCTTCCTTTCCCTCTCTCTTCTCCTTCCTTTCCCTTTCTCTCTTCTCCTTCCTTTCTATCTCTCTTCTCCTTCCTTTCTCTCTCTCTTCTCCTTCCTTTCTCCCTCTCTCTTCTCCTTCCTTTCTCTCTCTCTCTTCTCCTTCCTTTCTCTCTCTCTCTTCTCCTTCCTTTCTCTCTCTCTCTTCTCCTTCCTTTCTCTCTCTCTCTTCTCCTTCCTTTCCCTCTCTCTTCTCCTTCCTTTCTCTCTCTCTCTTCTCCTTCCTTTCCCTCTCTCTTCTCCTTCCTTTCCCTCTCTCTCTTCTCCTTCCTTTCCCTCTCTCTTCTCCTTCCTTTCTATCTCCCATTCTGTCAATCCTTTCCTTCACTCTCTCTGTCTCTCTCTCTAGGACCTGAGTGCTCTAAAGATCCCAGAGCAGTTTCGCCTGGCCATCTGGCGGGGCCTGCAGGACATGAAGCAGGGCGGCGGGGTGGGACCTCCTCCTTCCTCCCACCATCAAGACCACTATGGCCAGCAGCTCCTCCGCTCCAGCAGCAACATGGCAGCCGCCGCCATGGCCATCGTCCCCGGCGGCGAGCTGCAGCGCCAGCGTGTCATGGAGGCCGTACACTTCCGTGTGCGCCACACCATTACCATCCCATCCAACCGCCCGGGAGGTGGGCCGCAGGCAGTCGCTGCCGCCGCTGATGAGTGGGCCGACTTTGGCTTTGACATGCCCGACTGCAAAGTGTCACGCAGCAACAAGAACTCTATCAAGGAGGAGTTCATGGAAAGTGACGTCCACTGAGAGAAAGAGGGAGAGAGAGAGAGCGATACAGGGGGAGGGGGAGAGCGAGGTGGAGAGAACGGGACTCTATGTTCACTGAGTGAGAGAGGGATAGAGAGGATGCGAGGAAGAGGAGGAGCGAGTGAGATGACTCTTCTGTTCTGATGTCCATCAGGGGCCTGGTTTAGTGCCGTTTGTTTTTTTTTATATTGCTTTACAGATTGGTTGGCTTAGGACAACCAGTATGTAGCACAATTTCTCTATTGTTTTTTTGTAAGGCAGTACAGCTAAGTCAGTACAGCTTACTAATAAGTCCGTTGACTTCGTCATAATTAAGTCAGTACATTTGAGCCTGAAACCGAAATGCTCACATGATGTCAACGTATGGCTAGATTCCATTAAACAAGCCATCACATACCTGTACTCAATTAGATCAATAAAATTTTATTTTGGTGTAAATATGTACATGATGTTCTGTAAAATGTATTAGATTTGTGGTCAAATGAAAAAAGGTAAACATGTGTATTTAGATTCCTTAAGGTATAACTGTTCAGACAGACAGATGTATAGAGTTTCCATTTAAATCAAAGTACATACAAGAGTGTATCAGCGTGGTCATGATCTTCGTACCGTGTTAATTCTCCATCACTCCTGTGCTAAAGCATCATAGTTCCAGAACAGAAGCACGCCGTTGTCTTACATTTCAACCCCAAACCCTTTGTTTAGTTCGGTGGAGTACATGTACCCCCTGAGTCTTGTGTCTATAGTAGCCGATGTATTGGAATGATTTTCTCCTGTGTCACGTTGGATAACTACCCTAGTTGTTGATACGATTGTATGGATTGACGAAGCCACCCTGTACAGTCAATTGGCCAGGCTAAATAGATTCAAGTGATGTCTCGGTTGCCTGAAACAAAGAGGGAAAGCTAACCATCAGTATTAGATAGAGCCATGCAGTTGTAGAAAAGTCACGCTCAGGTACTGTATCTAGTGGGCAATGCTACTGGCAGATAATCACAGAGGACCCCCTTTTTATGCCTAGTTCATAAGGTAGGCCTTTAAGTCAGATTGATTGAGTTCATTTGAGAATAATCAAGGCAGTGAGTGTATAAGGACAATCAGATAACTGACAATCAGCTTCCCAAATCGCAGACTGTGGCTTTAATCACTTTACAAAATGTGTATTAAAATGAAATGGGTTGTTTTTATAGAATTCTTTATTAGTAGTAACACACTCCCAATATGCTATAAAATCAATTAATTTATATGCCAGTCCTGAATTTAGACCCATGATTCCAACTCAGCTATACACCACCACATGAACAATTAATTCAGTTGATGTGTTTCACTATATTTCTTTTACAGCAATATCTTGTGTGGAATTATTTCAAACTGCAAAGAAAGTTATTTGTATTGTGTATATATCTCACTTGAAGATACATAATCACAACATTTGATCTAGACAGTTTTTACATACTAAGCCATGCCACCACTGTATGTGTTCTTGAATTGTCCACTGCATGGCACTTGCTTCGATATTGATTCAAACAGACATGTTTAGTAGTTCACGTTGATACCACAATTAACCATGATGCACCTGTACTTGATGGGTTAGCGTAAAATAGGTTGGCACAAAAAGGAGAATGACTCCAGTTTCAAAATGTTGTATGGTGTCTTATTTTGACCGCAGCCACTCCTCTCAAGTGCATAGTACATGCTATTATAAAAAAAAGGGGTTGTGAATAATGCCATTTCCAATACTCTGTGCTAAACCAGTCCTTGAGTCCACAGGAAGGGATGCATTCCTTCCATGAACACCCAACAGTTAGGCAGAATAAAGCACTTTACTGCTTTGAAAAGAATAGAGGATAGAAATCATTTCATGTTCAGTGTGTTTATAATCAGTATTAGGCCAACGTCATAACTTGTAAATGGTAGATTGTCACTTTGTTTTGATATTTCTGGAGAGGCACTGTCTCAAGTGTTTCTTTCTTTTTTATAACAATGTGTAACAATGTACCAATATCGCTGTTTATATTGATTTCAATTTCTTATTTGAGGTTGTACGTGTACAGTGTTTTTTCTTGTAAATCATGAATATTAAAAAGTGTGCTTTACAGAAACGTATAGGTGTGGAGCAACTTTCTTTCCTGTAGAAATGTAGAAAAACATGGGTTTGCCTAATAAGGTCTATCTACATGTTGGATTCTCAATTCTAAAGATCATTGGATATACAGTGCCTTCGGAATGCAGTCACACCCCTTGACTTTATCCACATTTTGTCGTGTTACAGCCTGAATTTAAAATGGATTAAATTGAAATGTGTCACTGATCTAGACAAAATACCCCGTAAGTTCAAAGTGGAATTCTGTTTTTTTATTATTTTTTATTTTTTTTTACAAATGAATAAAATGAAAAGCTAAAGTGTCTTGAGTCAATAAGTATTCAACCCTTTGTTATAAATAAGTTCAGGGGTAAAAATGTGCTTAACAAGTCACATAAGTTACATGGACTCACTCTGTGTGCAATAATAGTGTTTCAAATGATTTTTGAATGACTACCTCATCTCTGTACCCCACATACAATTATCTGTAAGTTCCCTCAGTCGAGCAGTGAATTTCAAACACAGATTCAACCACAAAGACCAGGGAGGTTTTCCAATGCCTCGCAAAGAAGGACACCTATTGGTAGATGGGAAAAGAAAAAAAAAGCAGACATTGAATATCCCTTTGAGCATGGTGAAGTTATTAATTACACTTTGGATCGCGTATCAATACACCTACTCACTAAAAAGATACAGACATCCTTCCTAACTAGCATCCTCCATAACTCAGTTGCCCAGAGAGGAAGGAAACCGCTCAGGGATTTCACCATGAGGCCAATGGTGACTTTAAAACAGTTACAGAGTTGAATGGCTGTGATTGGAGGATGGATCAACAACATTGTAGTTACTCCACAATACTAACCTAAATGACAGAGGGAAAATAAAGAAGCCTGTACACAATACAACATATTTCAAAACATGCATCCTGTTTGCAATAAAAAGAAAAGGAATAGAGCTAAGCATCTGAGAAAATCCTAGAGGGAAACCTGATTCAGTCTGCTTTCCAACAGACAATGTGAGCCAAATTTACCTTTTAGCAAGACAATAACCTAAAACACAAGGCCAAATATACACCGGAGTTGCTTACCAAGACGAATGTTGCACAAATGTTGCACAATCCAGGTGTAAAAAGATCTTACAATTTACCCAGAAAGACTCACAGCTGTAATCACTACCAACAGTGATTCTAACATGTATTGACTCGGGGGGTTAAATACGTACATGATCAAGATATATTAGTGTGCCCAGGCTCTGTCGCAGCCGGCCGCGACCGGGAGGTCCATGGGGCGACGCACAATTGGCCTAGCGTCGTCCAGGTTAGGGAGGGTTTGGCCGGTAGGGATATCCTTGTCTCATCGCGCACTAGCAACTCCTGTGGCAGGCCGGGCGCAGTGCACGCTGATCAGGTCGCCAGGTGTACGGTGTTTCCTCCGACACATTGGTGCGGCTGGCTTCCGGGTTGGATGTGCACTGTGTTAAGAAGCGGTGTGGCTTGGTTGGGTTGTGTTTCGGAGGACGCATGACTTTCAACCTTCGTCTCTCCCGAGCCTGTACGGGAGTTGTAGCGATGAGACAAGATAGTAGCTACTAACAATTGGATATCACGAAATTGGGCTAAAAAAAAATTAAAAATAAAGATAGTTTTATTTTTCAGTATTTTTATTATTTTTGTTCCACTTTGACATTACAGGGTATTTTGTGTAGATCGTTGACAAAAAATATATATATTTTTATCCCGCTTTGTAACACAACATGTGGAGTGGAGAATGTCAAGGGGTGTGAATACTTTCTGAAGGCACTGTATGTCATATGTGCGACATACATCACTAGACTGAAATAGGGGCCGATACTCCTTTTGAGTGCCGGTACTGTTTTAATATTTAGGTGCTAACTTTGAGCTAATATTCTAGAACATTTGAGGTGCCGGTACTCAGTTCTGGTGAGCTCATGCCAAAGTTAAGCACTGCTGACATATCACCTCTCTTTGTTGTTTATATAGTAGTCTAGTGTGTTTATCAAAAGAACCAGTACTGTCATGTTAAAGTATACTGTGTGTACATTGACCATCTACTGAGAGTCACCACAAGGGTAGCCTAGACACCAGAGTCAATTACCAGTGCGCAAAACTGGTTCAATCTAAATTGATTCCACATCATTTCAATGTGATGACGTTGAATCAACATGGAAAACTGATTGGATGTGCAGAAAGTCATCAACATAAGGGCATTTTGTTTTTTTACCCAACTTTTAACTTAAATCCAGTGACACGGATATTTTTTGTTGATTTCACGTTGAATTCATGTTAGTTGACAACTCAACCAAATATAAATCAAAACTATAAATTGAACTGATGTCTGTGCCCAGTGAGTTGCCTTCTGATGGGTACTGTGAAGATGACCATTTGATGTGGATATTATGGCGTCCTGAAATGGCCACAATGTGGCAGTAGTGGTGTAAATAATAGATTTTTCAGGTGAAATGTGTACACACATGTTCATGTTGAATGTACCTAAATTCACACGAGGATGGGAGAACAACATTATGAATCCTTCCCCAAAAATGCTTAAAGGGATAGTTTAGAAAATTACATATTGGTTTCCTAACATTGTAAGCAGTCTATGGAGAAGGTATGACAGCAATCCATGCTTTGGTTTAGTTTCCCTGGCACGGTTTCCACATGCTAACGTTTTAGCATTTAAGCAACAAATCTCATTCAACTCATGGGACCGATATTAGCATTTTTCGTGCATCATCGAAAGTATCTCAAATTGATTGTGAAGCGCCACAAAGTCACTTATAGCCAGAGGTGGGACCAAGTCATTGTTTTACAAGTCACAAGTAAGTCTCAAGTCTTAGCACTCAAATCCTAAAAGTCCCAAGTCAAGACAGGCAAGTCCGAGTCAAGTCTCAAGTCCTAAACTTGCTCTTCACCAAATGTAATACCATTTCATATTTTTAACAAGAGTAATAGTTAGTATATTACATAGCGATCGACTATCGAGGATCGCAATCGGGCAATGTAGGCTTGTGCACAATCGCCCAACCTTAATACGTGTGGTTACAGTAGGCTAACATATGTCAATGGCTTTAAGAACAGCAGTAACATCAGGCAGGATATAGTCTACCAACTGCCTAGCCAGTTGTAGCTCAATCTTGGGTGCAATGATCACATTCCCGCACTGACTGACTGTGTGGTGGGCCATTGATTTAACGTCGACTATATTAGCCACGATTTACCATTCTTTGTGCAGCTTCAAATGTCGAACAAAGTTGGAAGTTGTTGCGCCTCTGTATGTCCTTTTCTTCCCACATGTTTTGCAAGTTGCAATCCGTTTTTTGATGATACAGCGTAGTCTTTTATATCCGAAAATAATAATTTGGGGTATCATCTTTCCAAGCAAGGGCTCCATCTGAATTCACTCGCCAAAGTTCCTCTGCACTGCCACGCGCAATTTGATTGGCTGCTGTCCAATTCAAACTGTAATCCGTTAAATTAAATGAACACATTTTTTATATTTGGGCTTGGGGACGGTATCAAGTCAGTTCGAGTCAAAAGACTCAAGTCCAAGTTAAGTCACGAGTCATTGGTGTTAAAGTCAAAGTCGAGTCATCGCAAGCAAGTCATCATTTTTCAAAGCAAGTCATCATTTTTGTAAGTCGAGTCCAAGTCATGTGACTCGAGTCCACACCTCTGCTTATAGCTTATTTGTACATTATTCACAAAAAAATGCTAAAATCAGTCCTTCAATGAGTAGCCTACATTGGGACATGGCCCTCGACCTACTGTAAAGAAGATAATCTTCAAACTTGTCAAAAGTATATACATGGCCTTCAGAAAGTATTCATACCCCTTGACTTATTCCACATTTAGTTGTGTTACAGCCTGAATAAAAAAATGATTCAATTGTTTTTTTTCTGACTCATCTACATATCAAACCCCATAATAACAGTGAAACATGTTCTTAGGCATTTTTGTAAATGTATTGAAAACTAAATTCAGAAATATCTCTTTCACATAAGTATTCACACCCCTGAGTCAATACTTTGTTGAAGCACCTTTTGCAGCGATTACAGCTGTGAGTCTTTCTGGGTAAGTCTCTAAGAGCTTTCCAGACATGGATTGTGCAACATTTGGCCATTATTATTTTCAACATTATTTTGGTTGTTGACCATTGCTAGACAACCATTTTCAAGTCTTGCCATAGATTTTCAAGTAGATTTATGTCAAAACTGTAACTCCGCCACAGGAATATTCACTGTAACCTTGGTACGCAACTCCCCTGTAGATTTGGGTCCAGTGTTCAGTTTATATATGTTACCCCTTGGCAGCGTTATCAGAAAGCACAGTATTTATTTTCACTGCTACGAAGACGATACACCACTTTACATTTCTGTGTCACCAGAGGATTTTAGCTTCACGGATAAATTATTAGACTATATTAATGATTTAAATACTTGATGGCTCACAACTTCCTCCAGTTAAATCAAGACAAGACCGAGGTACTTATTGTTGCAGCCAAAGCACAGAGAGAGAATCTGGCCACACATTTTAATTCAATAAAGATTAAAAAAACAAGGTGTTATTTTAGATTCTGAAATCAATTTAGAATCACACAATAGGAATGTGACCAAAATAGCAAATAGATCGAATAAACCTCCAGTTCCTTCCATTTTGCTAGCAAATGTGCAATCTTTGGAAAATAAAATAGATGACCTACGCGGATGATTAAACTACTAACGGGACATTCATAACTGCAATATCTTACGCTTCACGGAGTCGTGGCTGAACGACGACATAATCAACATACAGCTGGCTGGTTATACGCTGTATTAACAGGACAGAACATCGGCGTCTGGTAAGACAAGGGGCGATGGACCATGTATTTTTGTAAATAACATACCATATCTAAGGAAGTCTCGAGGTTTTGCTCACCTGAGGTAGAGTATCTCATGATAAGCTGTAGACCACACTATCTACTGAGTTGTCATCTGTATTTTTCATAGCTGTCTACATACCACCACAGACTGATGATGGCACTAAGACCGCACTAAATGAGCTGTATTTCGCCATAAGCAAACTGGGAAACACTCACCCAGAGGCGGTGCTCCTAGTAGCCGGGGACTTTAATACAGGGAAACTTAAATCCATCTTACCAAATTTCTATCAGCATGTTAAATGTGCAACCAGAGGGGGAAAAAACTCTGGACCACCTTTACTCCACACACATAGACACATACAAAGCTCTCCCTCAACCTCCATTTGGCAAATCTGACCATAATTATAGCCTCCTGATTCCTGCTTACAAGCTAAAATTAAAGCAGGAAGCACCAGTGACTCGATCAATAAAAAAGTGGTCAGATGAAACAGATGCTAACCTACAGGACTGTTTTGCTAGCACAGACTGGAATATGTTCCGGGATTCCTCCCATGGCTTTGAAGAGTACACTACATCAGTCATTGGCTTCATCAATAAGTGCATCGATGACGTCGTCCGCACAGTGACTGTTCATACATACCCCAACCAGAAGCCATGGTTACAGGCAACATCCGCACTGAGCTAAAGGCTAGAGCTGCCGCTTTCAAGGAGTGGAACACTAACCCGGAAGGTTATAAGAAATCCCGCTATGCCCTCTGACGAATCATCAAACAGGCAAAGCATCAATACAGGACTAAGATCGAATCATACTACACCGGCTCTGACGCTCGTCGGATGTGGCAGGGCTTGCAAACCATTACAGACTACAAAGGGAAGCACAGCCAAGAGCTGCCCAGTGACACCAGTCTACCAAACGAGCTAAACTACTTCTATGCTTGCTTCGAGGCAAATAACACTGAAACATGCAATAGAGCGCCAGCTGTTCCGGAAGACTGTGTGATCACGCTCTCCGCAGCCTATGTGAGTGAGACCTTTAAACAGGTCAACGTTCACAAGGCCGCAGGGCCAGATGGATTACCAGGACGTGTACAGCGAGCATGCGAGGACCAACTGGCAATTGTCTTCACTGACATTTTCAACATCTCCCTGTCTGAGTCTGTAATACCAACATGTTTTCAGCAGACCACCATAGACCCTGTGCCCAAGAACACTAAGGTAACCTGCCTAAATGATTACCGACCCATAGCCCTCACGTCTGTAGCCATTAAGTGCTTTGAAATGCTGGTCATGGCTCGACAAAACCTATTCCCCCTCAGGAGACTGAAAAGATTTGACATGGGTCCTCAGATCCTCAAAAGGTTCTACAGCTGCACCATTAAGAGCATGGTTGCATCACTGGTATGGAAACTGCTCGGCCTCCGACCGCAAGGCACTACAGAGTGTAGTGTGTATGGCCCTGTACATGACTGGAGCCAAGCTTCCTGCCATCCAGGACCTCTACATTAGGCAGAGGAAGGCCCTAAAAGTCTCCAGTCACCCTGGTCATAGACCGTTCTCTATGCTACTGCACGGCAAGCGGTACCGGAGCGTCAAGTCTTGGTCCAAGAGGCTTCTAAACAGCTTCTACCTCCAAGCCATGACTCCCAAACATCTAATCAAATGGCTACCCAGACTCTTTGCACTGCCCCCCCCCCCCCCCCCCCCCTTCAACACTGCTGCTGCTCTCTGTTGTTATCATCCATGAATAGTCACTTTAATAACACTACCTACATGTACATATTACCTCAACTAACCGGTGCCCCCGCACATTGACTCTGTACCGGTACCCCTGTATAGTCTGGCTATTGTTATATTTTACTGCTACTGTTTAATTACTTGTATCTTTTTTAAACTACATTTTTGGTTAGGGGCTCGTAAGTAAGCATTTCACTGTAAGGTCTACTGATGTTTTTACACATCTACCAATAGGTGCCCTTCTTTATGAGGCATTGGAAAATTTCTCTGGTCTTTGTGGTTGAATCTGTTTTTGAAATTCACTGCTCGACTGAAGGATCTTACATATAATTGTATGTGTGGAGTACAGAGATGAGGTTGTCATTCAAAAATCATGTTAAACACTATTATTGCACACATAGAGAGTCCATGGAATTTATGTGTCTTGTTAAGTAAAGTTTTTCTCCTGAATTTATTTAGGCTTGCCGTGACAAAAGGTTCGACTCAATACATTTCAGTTTTACATTTTTAATTAATGTTTAAACATTTCAAAAATCATAATTCCACTTTGACATTATGGGGCATGTGTGTAAGCAGGTGACACAATATCTTGAATTAATCTATATTAAATTCAAGATGTAACACAACAAAATGTGGAAAAAGTCAAGGGGTGTGAATACTTTCTGAAGGCACTTATTTCTAGAGAGACTTAATAAGTAGGCTATTTAATTTGGAGCATTATCTTAGGCTACAGACATAAAATAGTATGTGAGTTGAAAGTAAATGTGTAACTGGAAAAAAAGTGAAATTATTATTGTGTCATATATAATTGTAGTTAATATTTTTCCTTTTCAATTGTCTTTTCAATGTTTAATTTGCCGGAGGCCTGGCAAAATGCCCCTAAAACCCCAGTGTAACTACCATAGAAATATAATCCATTGAGCCATAGATTCTATTTCTATAGAATTTATCACATTGGTCCAGCGTTTTCGAAGCTCTTCTAATCTTGCCTGCCGTACTTTCGAGCGAGTCCTCGGAAGTACTGACGTGTTCATACGTCATTAGCCGGCCCAGCACGAGAGGTAGTTAGGTAGTGACACAGCGGCAGAATCAGGTAAGAAAAACCTGTCTTGCAGTATTTTGTCTATCAGTAGGACTGTGAACATATGTTCTCGAGTTTAAGTGGAATCTAGGGGACCAATACCGAAATAATATTTAAATTGAATGAATCTCTAAATATGGTAACGAGAGGCTATATACCTATGCTAGCTAGCGAGAACGAGCTCGGTTTCTAACCGGAAGTGAGTTGTGAAATTCACAAAATTACAGCTGGTGGTTGTAGTTCAATTTCCAACTGATTTGTAGCCTTCAAAACGACAAGATTGACACTAAGGACTACACTTTCCATCTTTCTGATAGCAGGGGTTAACAAGTAACTGTTTGATTCCCGCTGCACCTTATGGGAAGTAGAGTGAAAACACAAGTGTTTTACCACACACTGCTAATGAAAGATGGTTGCTTAAACTACACAAACCAGAAATGGGTTGTTTAGGGAAGAACATCACTAATTCGCTAGATATTTTTTTGTAAAGCTAGCTAATTTGCTAGCAACACTCACCCTGCTTGCAAAACAGAAACATAACATTGAATACGAAAATAATAGCTAATAGTAACTAACCACAACAATGACCTGATATTTTAGCTAGGTATTCAAAATTGCGTTATGAATAATCACACTTCATTGCTAAACATTTAACGTTACTGTAGCTAGCTTTCCAATCCCACACTATAAATGGGTTGTTGGCTAGATGGCTGGCTAGCTATCTACTGCATTTACTGGTTGGCTAGCTCGCTTGCTATTAGCTAGCCTACCATTACACGATTCAGCGTTGGAGAGCAAATAATAGCTAACATTATCCATAATGGAAGAGACCGTCTGTCTCCGATCTGTCAGCTATTTATCAAGTATATGGTCCTATCAGCCAACGTTAACTTAGTCTCACAATAATTGGATAGCCGTTTGATAGCCAATCAACAACAAATGCCATTTGACATGAACTGGAAAATGAAACTCTTCTATCGATTTTGGGTGGGAAGTGTTGGAATAGTGGTAGCTAGCTAGGTCAATTAGCCTAGTGTTTCCCAACCCTGGTCCTCGAGTACCCCAAACAGTACACCGTTTTGTTGTAGCCCTTGACAAAAACCCAACGTTCAACTCATTGAGGGCTTGATGATTAGTTGAATCAGGTATCACGGGTTAAAGTAAACAGTTTATGTTGGGTACTCGAGGACCAGGGTTGGGAAACACTGAATTAGCCTACAGTATGTTGATGTAGCCCAACCGACCGCAGACACTATTACTACGTTTGTCTTCTGCGTCCAGCTGGTTATACAATGTCTGTCGCCCAGTGACCGGCTCGTACATAAACATCCTTAATTCAGGCTGCAAAGGCATCAGTTTCCTCCTTAACTCGGTCTAAAAAAAAAAAAACAGGGACATATGTGTACCGTTTTAATAAAACACCATTTTCCACCACCATGATAGAGTGGCAGGGATTGACGTTAAAGCTTCACAGTGGAGAAATCGCTCCGCCATTTCCTGGTTACTAAAATTCTAATAGTTCACCTAATTTCAGTTTGTGACAACAAGCATGTATAGTGTAGAGAATCATTGTACCATCTAAACCGCTGTGAAATATATTTTCCATAACCAAAACTACTGTATGTACAGCTGTTTGAAGCTAGTGTACAAAACTGAAAGTAAAAGACACAACTAAACTTAAGAACGGGAAGCATACAAATAGTGTACATAAGACAAGATCTATGGCTTCTTAGACTTGCTTTCAATCAGTGACAGATCTGTAACTCGGTTAAGTTGAGCATGTTCAACTTGCCCGACTGCCATACATTTTTTTTATCACCTTCCCAATGTGGAAACCTCAGAGCAGGTTCAACTTGTGCGACTGCTCAGTTCACTTGCCCTAGATGGGCATAAACTGCTTCTAGAAATAGAAATCCCCAATCACCACACATTTAGAGGAAAATGAAAACATGCCAGTTTGTCACTTTCATGAGGTTGGAGTCATGGACACTGGTTTTTCATTGCACTCTAGATCAGAAGGTTGCGTGTTCGAAGCCAGTCATGGACACCGTTTTTTTTTTTTTGGGGGGGGGGGGTGAACCCTATCCTATCCCAAACCATTTGGAATGGGTGCCTAAATGTAATCTTTTAACCCTATCCCAAAAATGTTAACTTAAAATGTGACATTTGAAGAAATTAAACGATATATAGCAGCAGGAACAACAAACACGTACATTTTGGAGTAACTTCAAAGTTTGACTTTTGGAGAACATCTTTGCTAGATTGGCGTGGTTATGTGATATACTTGTTAGTAGTGTCTCAAGTCAACTTCTGAGCGAGCTTGACTGTCCAGTTGGCTACATTAGTTTTTGTTATCCGTAAAGAAATGTATTCTTAAAATAACAATGCTTGGTAGTTGTTCCGTGTTCGGATGTGGTAATTTCAAGAATCCAAAATTGAAAGGGGTTTCCATCATTTGGAAAGATGCAAACAGTGGTTGGCGCCTATTCAAAACTCGAAATACTATCGTAGAATTACTACATTATGGTAATCACATTACTTTTATATTAGAATGTAAGCCTATACTAGTGCTCACACTGTCTGTTTTTCTTAGAGGCAACAGAATAGAGTTCTTCGAACTCTCATGTGTCTGTGTGGGGGGAGAGAGAGAAGCCTCTAAGATTTAACATTGACAGTAGATTTACGATGGCTTGGTGATAAGACAACATTCCATGATTAGTGTCTGTGGGTCTTCCTGGCACCGACAGACAGGCACAATCTCCAGTTTATTTAAGGACCTTATGTCTGCTGCATTAGTATTTCTGTATAAGCAAGCAGTAAATTAACTAGAGACAGATATTTGGTGCCATGTAAATCTTGAATTATTTTGCATGAGCGCAAAATGTACCTTTTGTATAAATTCTCTCATCTGTGAATTGTCATGAATATCCAGGAGGATGGATTTTTTTTTTTTTTTTACCTTTATTTAACTAGGCAAGTCAGTTAAGAACAAATTCTTATTTTCAATGACAGCGTAGTGGGTTAACTGCCTGTTCAGGGGCAGAACGACAGAATTGTACCTTGTCAGCTCGGGGGTTTGAACTTGCAACCTTCCGGTTACTACTCTAACCACTAGGCTACCCTGCCGCCCCTTTGCTATAAAATGCTGTGGCTTAGTCCTGCTGGTTGGGCTCTCAACGAATCCCCTACGTGCGGGTCGTTGACAAGCCTCATTACTGCAGTAATTCAATAATAAAGTTTGATTGTTTTCAAGAAATCTAAAAGTATCTTCTTTTGATGAGAATAATTCTACGACAATACGATGTAAAACCATCACAGGACAATTACCGGAAGGTCTGTGTCTGTAGTAGAGGTTGACCGATTAATCGGAATGGTCGATTAATTAGGGCCGATTTCAAGACTTCATAACAATCAGAAATATTTTTGGACACCAATTTGGCCGATTAAAAAAAAATATATATATATATATATTTGTTTTTACACCTTTTATTTAATCTTTATTAACTAGGCAATTCAGTTAAGAACATATTCTTATTTTCAATGACAGCCTAGGAACGGTGGGTTAACTGCCTTGTTCAGGGACAGAACGACAGATTTTTACCTTCTCAGCTCGGGGATTTAATCTTGCAACCTTATAGTTAACTAGTCCAACGCTCTAACCACCTGCCTCTCATTGCATTCCACGAGGAGCCTGCCTGTAACGCTAATGCAGTAAACCAAGGTAAGTTGCTAGCTAGCATTAAACTTATCTTATAAAAAGCAATCAATCATAATCACTAGTTAACTACACATGGTTGATGATATTACTAGTTTATCTAGCGTGTCCTGCGTTGCATATAATCGATGCGGTGCGTATTCGCGAAAAAGGACTGTTGTTGCTCCCATGTGTACCTAACCATAAACATCAATGCCTTTCTTAAAATCAATACACAGAAGTATATATCTTTAAACCTGCATATTTAGCTAAAAGAAATCCAGGTTAGAAGGCAATATTAACCAGGTGAAATTGTGTCACTTCTCTTGCGTTCATTGCACGCAGAGTCAGTGTATATGCAACAGTTTGGGCTGCCTAATTTGCCAGAATTGTACGTAATTATGACATGACATTGAAGGTTGTGCAATGTAACAGGAATATTTAGACTTATGGATGCCACACCTTAGATAAAATACGGAACGGTTCCGTATTTCACTGAAAGAATAAACGTCTTGTTTTCGAGATGATAGTTTCCGGATTCGACCATATTAATGACCTAAGGCTCGTATTTCTGTGTGTTATTATGTTATAACTAAGTCTGATTTGATAGAGCAGTCTGACTGAGCAGTGGTAGGCACCAGCAGGCTCGTAAGCATTCATTCAAACAGCACTTTCGTGCGGTTGACAGCAGCTCTTCGCAATTCTTCAAGCATTGCGCTGTTTATGACTTCAAGCTTATCAACTCCCGAGATTAGGCTGGTGTAACCGATGTGAAATGGCTAGCTAGTTAGCGGGGTGCGCGCTAATAGTGTTTCAAATGTCACTCGCTCTGAGACTTGGAGTAGTTGCTCCCCTTGCTCTGCATGGATGGCTGTTATCGATGTGTTCCTGGTTCAAGCCCAGGTAGGAGCGAGGAGAGGGACGGAAGTTATACTGTTACACTGGCAATACTAAAGTGCCTATAAGAACGAACATCCAATAGTCAAAGGTATATGAAATACAAATGGTATAGAGAGAAATAGTCCTATAATTCCTATAATAACTACAACCTAAAACTTCTTACCTGGGATTATTGAAGACTCATGTTAAAAGGAACCACCAGCTTTCATATGTTCTCATGCTCTGAGCAAGGAACTTAAACGTTAGCTTTATTACATGGCACATATTGCACTTTCACTTTTAATTGATGGGTGGTGATTTATCAGGACAACGTATTTTGTCCAACTCTAAATTCAACACCGGCATACCCCTGCCATTCCAAAGAACATTGCCCAAGCAACAAAGCCAGCAAAACAGGATGTCATTAAGAAGCATAAGACAAGGTTCTCAAATTAAAACATCATTGCCCATGTTATTGTAAATTAAATGTGTATATTATTCTCTATAAACAAATCAATCCAAACAAGCTTTAATGCCTGTACTAGGCATAACCGCTGTGTGAATATGAGCTGTATTATTGAACATCTATATTATGAGCATTAATGATTTAGGGTTGGGCGATATTACAATAGTATCGTCTATCAAGGATGATTGACAGTCATCGTCTAGTGACGACATCGTGATGTGACAGACGATACCTAACCTATTCCAACGTGACTGGCCTCAAGCAGTAAAGAGTAGAGTGGAGTCAGGCAGTGCACAGCAGGACAGCGCATGGGTGTCATTCCGAGTACATTTTTTATATTCCGATTTGCTATAGCCCATTCCAATTAATGTTATATTTACAGAATGCAAGAGCACAATGTAGACATGGCTAAGTTTCACCAAAGCAGTGCTAAATGTCCGGTCAATTTAATTATTTAAAAAATATCTTTCTCCAATAGTGGATGATTTCTCCCACCGTGTTATTTCATGATCAAACAATGAATTTATTTAATGGAGTTCTAGGCTATCTCAAAGTTTTACGTTGTTTTTGAATAACCTACCAATATGTAGCGCCAAAGGTAATCTTGAGAGAGCAAGAACAAACAATAGCAAGATGAGAAAAGTCATGAGAAATTTGAACAAACCTTACAGTTAAGCAAAGCATTATATGACAGAAATGCTTAATGCATATGAGGCCAGACAAAAATATTGCCCAACCCTGATACTGATATCTCCACCAACTTCTGGTAAATCAATAGTGTATACACAAAACAAAGGGGGTTTATAGTACAACTAAAGCAAATACGTAGCTAAGTGATTCCTTATTGAGGCTACTTGTTTTACTCAAGATGTACTGATCTGATAGTGATACAACCAATCAAATAAAGACAAATAATTCATGCCGTTTCCAGATTTTATTGCACGCTATTACAATTCCTCCAGCACATCATCAACCTCGACGAAGCCTCTTTCCTTCCCATCAGGAGATCACGAATCCTCCCAACCACACAGGCAGGCACAACCAGTCTGTTGTTTTTCCGTTGTACCCATTCCAGGAAGAAAGAAAAAAAACGGTAGGCATGTGATATTTTCTGAAAGAAAAAAAGGAATAATCAGATTTGTTGTTAGGGTAGACTGTACTCCAACATTTGTAAACAGCACTGGTAAATGTAGCCAATACGATAGTAAAGGGATCTAACGTTAATTATAAACTGGGTGGTTCGAGCCCTGAATGCTGATTGGCTGACAGCCGTGGTATCAGACCGTATACCACGGGTATGCAAAATGTTTATTTTTACTGCTCCAATTAGGTTGGTAACCAGTTTATAATAGCAATAAGGCACCTCGGGGGTGTGTGATATATGGCCAATAGGGGTGTATCCAGGTGCGTTGCGTCGTGCATAAGAACAGCCTTTAGCCGTGATATATTGGGGGGGCCATATTGCCCCCCCATGCCTTATTGCTTAGTCTACTATGACGATGACAATATAAACAAGATGTCGGGAGATTACCATGGCAAGCTACAGGAGACTCATTCATATAGCTGTTATAGATATTATGGTGGAAGCACATTCAGCAGCCAAATATAAAACAATTCAAGTCAGTGTTGCAATGGTTGTACTTTAGAAACGAGGCTATGTCAATGTGCTAGCTCTGGATGTATAAACAAACCAGGTAGAACTCGATCTAGTAACGATAGCCGAACTAATGCTACACAACCGCAATGCACACATCAGCACTAATGTTATGAAATTATGCAGATATAAAAACAATAGCTGGCGCAAAACACTTGCTCTGTTATCTGTCCTCTTGGCCTCGCTGGTTCAGGCTTTCTTCTCCAGTTTATTTTCGGGAGTACAGTCTCAAGGCTGTTAAACTAAGAAAGCCCATGTTTTCCGATTCCCAGGATTCGGGAGTGGGACAAGCAGAGATCAGGAAATCAACCTCACTCCCTAAACCTTGTTGTAGTTTTGAAAATACATGATTACCCCCAAATGCATCAGTAAGGATAAAATCTGGTAACTAACGATACCTAGCTTTTGATCTACAGAACACATTTGGAAGTAGTTTTCACATTCCTGCATGTTTGTAACGTGATCTGGTCAATAATTTTTAGGCCAAAAATGGCCGGAACGTTCCTTTTAAGGAGGAAACCGATGCCTTTGCTGCCTGAATGAAGGACATTTTTTATGTACGAGACAGTCACTGGGGGACACGAGTGTATAGCCGGCTGGGCACATTCAAGTCGGACGCAGATGACAAACTATGTAAAAGGAATAAAAATGCAATCTGGTGACCGGTTGGGCTAATGTGGATGTAGCTTCGTTGTCGCTCTGTGTATTGTTGCCATGTTATTACCGGTAATGTAGAAGAGGACTGCAACTGAATAAATAAACTAGCTAGCTATATATTAAACGACAACTGAAGCCTACATGTAAGGATGATATTGGTGTTCATTACTATTTGACACATTTCTTTGAGTTATAGGCATAATATCCCCAGTCCCATCTTCCCACACATTATTTACTTGCAGCAAATGGAACAACTAAACCAGCTTTATCAAGCACCGCCAGGCAAGATTTCAAACACAAAGTCTGAGTTAGCAGGGCTCTACGCTAACTTTTTTTAAAAAAATTTTACAAGGAGTACGTGTAAATTGAAGAGCACACTTCAAATATTTTTCATTGAGAAGCCTTTTTTTGTAGTAATGGTGCAAGCATGGTGGTGTATCTGCTCTTGTGTATTCTCTATGGCACTTGGGCTGCGGTACAATGAAGTAATCATTGCAACAATTATCACCTGAGCTAATTTCTTTTCTAGGAACTCTGGTGCTCCTAAATAAAATAAAAAATCTAGGTCGCACAGCAAAATATTTAGGTGCATATTAAAGTAAAATGGTCGCACTGTAGAGCCCTGGGTGGTGAAGTCTGTTCAAGGAATACCTGTTAACAACCATTTTCTCTCCTTCCACAGACATAATGTCAGAAGGGGACAGTGTTGGTGAATCGATCCATGGGAAACCATCCACAATCGGCAGCTTCTTCACACGGGTTGGACAGGTACTGCTGCCGGGGCCTTTAGTTGGTCTCGTCAAGAGGAAAGCGAAATAGGCTAAACCAAATAGAACTCTGCACCACTGTATTGATGAAGATAAACATTGGACCCACTGTCCCGGTGGTGCCACATAGAAAGACTAGAATTTCCACTTCAGATAAGACAATGTTAAAACAGTGCTTTATCTAATGGTTACAGTTGTTCTCCTGGTAATGGTTGTGCACTGTGTCTCTGGTTGGTGTCTTTTCCAGATCTATCAGTCATGGCTAGACAAGTCAACGCCGTTCTCCATAGGGCGATGGGGAGTCACTCTTTCTCTAACGGCCATCTACATGATCAGAGTGTACATATTACAGGTAGAGCCACACACCACACTCAGGGCTTATCCTGAGCCGCATTCAGGAGAGTGCAACATACCGAACACTCCACATAGAAATGCCATGAGCAGAGCTGACATAATTCCTTCCTCCACATGTTAAAAAGGCACGTCTGTTCTGCACAATATATTTATATCGGAACGTTCCACAACATTGTGCCCTACTGAATACGCACCTGACGTCTTTAAAGGTGGCCTCGGCAATGTGACACTTCATCAGACACAGTGGGACAACTTTCTCCTTACAGGCGTAAACAGTCAAATCTGCCAAGATGTTGGCATGCCTCAGGCAAGAGAGCAAGTTTGGAAGAGCCTATAAATGGCTTGTCAGATTTGAATTCTGTTTGACTATGATAACGTTATATGAAGACATTTTGGGGGCATCTAACTGTGAAGGTGTACTGTTTTCTTTTAGACTAGTATTGCTCCAGATATTTTCACCTCAGTCAGTGATGCATTTGCAAATTGAATTACGGAATATAAATTTTTACGCTTATTTAATTTACAGTTTGCAGGTGGGAATGCATGACATTCAAATCAACACTAACATGAGGTTCTCTCTGCTCCCTCCAGGGTTGGTATATTGTAACATATGCTCTGGGAATCTACCATCTTAACCTGTTCATCGCTTTTCTATCACCAAAAGTGGATCCATCAATGCTTGACGAAGGCAAGTTAGAGTTCACTGAACCACGCCACATTCCTTTGGTTGCGGTCATGTTCAAGATGTTTACTTTTCCTCCATAAAACCATGTCTAGGAGTGTCTTCTAGTGCTCACTCTTCACCAAGACACAATCAAAAATATCTTGGTGCTCAGACTCCATGGTGCGGCTAGAGAGTATGTTTTTAAAAAAGCTTTTACTAGGGGTGCATCTTTGGCTTTCAAGCCAACTCGATATCTCGTCTTAATACACTGCCGTATACAATTAAAAAAAGATACCTTATAGTTTGGGAAGACTCAATCCTATACGGTTTAGTTCAATGCAATTACATTTTTATTTGCAGTCTGGATAATTCATCCTTGTTAATGACTAGACAAAGACTATATAAAACATAATTACCAAATTACCCATTATTTCGAAAAACAGCCTATAGCCCAATGGCAAACTACAAAATTAGATCCCAAAATTCAAAAAGAGGTGCATGTTTAGTACAGTTCAGTGTACCTACATGTAGTATTGTGGATAACGATTGGTTGGTTTACCTTGCCCTTGGGAAAGTGAAAGGGGGACACCAAGTCAGTTGTACAACTGAATGCATTAAACTTAAATGTGTCTTCTGCATTTAACCCTTTGTCATGCCTACTAATTTAAAATGGGGGATGCACTGGTTAAGTGGGGTCTATTTGATGTGTGTTAATTACTGACATTGCTGCTTCAAGGTGCGAATTTCTTTACTGAAAGGATTTGGACTGAATTGGGGGTGGCATCATCTCATACCAGTTTTTTAGAAGCACTCTGTACACTAAAGAAACAAGTTATTGGAGAGCTCTTTTGCTTCCAGTGTGGTGAGAGTAACAAAGGAAGGGTTCTCTTTGAAAGCTCTTTGGTTGCTATGTAAATACTATTTTAACACCTTTTTAGTGACATTTTGGTATTTAAAACAGAATGCAAAGTTTTTACCCCAGTATACTTATTGGGATGCCGTTGGGATCAGTTTTCTAAATCTGTAGTCACTGTTCTTGTTTTGAGTCCAGTTGATTGGCTCGGAACGTGACCACTGATCCTTGTTGTAACCTTGCTCCTCCTCCACTCACCTATAGATGAGGGCCCGGCGCTCCCCACCAAGCAGAACGAGGAGTTCCGCCCATTCATCAGGAGGTTGCCCGAATTCAAATTCTGGTGAGAGCCCCCAATCACCATCATCTACCCAGCCTAGCCTTTCACTGAACTGGGTTGAGCCACAGTCTTGTGCATGCATCATTTGTGCTCCCTTATCCTGACATCCTACCACAGTCTCCTGTTTGAATATTCTTTCATCAATCATTCACCAATGGTTACAATATGTTTTTTTTGGGGGGGACATTTGCATGGAAGTTCATTTTGTGGGGTCAGCAACACATCATAATGCACAAAATCAATGCACTATAATACATTACAATAAAGTGAGAACACGCATTTTCACGTAGTACACTGTGACATGTACAATACTGTCCGACCATGTATGTGTGTTGTGTCCTATGTCCAGCTATAGCCTGGTTCACAGAAAATAAGCTCCTGTACACTGCCCTTGCAAAGTATCATTCCTTTTATTCTGTTCACCAAGTAGCTCGCTCACCCTCCAATGTGAAGAGGTTCTTGGCTTGTGAAAGTATACTTCCTGAAGGATGCTGCACTAGGATGGCTCTATAGACTTTTACTGGAAAGCTTTGTTGTACATACTCTCCTTACTATCAAGGCTATATGTGGATATAGCATACAGTGCCTTCAAAGTATTCCGACCCCTTTTTGTTACGTTACAGCCTCATTCTAAAATGGATTAAATAAAAATAAATACTCAGCAATCTACACACCCCGTCATGACAAAGCGAAAACAGGTTTAGACATTTTTGCAAATGTATTAAAAATAAAACACCTTATTTACATACAGTGGCAAGAAAAGGTATGTGAAAACTTTGGAATTACCTGGATTTCTGCATAAATTGGTCCAAATTTGATCTGATCATGTAAGTCACAACAATGGACACACCGTGTGCTTAAACTAATAACACACACATTATTGTATTTTTCTTGTCTGTAATGAATACATCATTTAAACATTCACAGTGTAGGTTGGGAAAAGGTTTGTGAACCCCAAAAGCTAATTGGGGTCTGCTAACCTGGAGTCCAATCAATGAGAAAAAATTGGAGATGTTGGTTAGAGCTGTCCTGCCTTATTAAAAAAAAAAATCACAACATTTGAGTTTGCTATTCACAGGAAGCATTGCCTAATGTGAACCATGCCTCGAACAAAAGAGATCTCATAAGACCTAAGATTAAGAATTGTTGACTTACATAAAGCTGGAAAGGGTTACAAAAGTATCTCTAAAAGCCTTGATGTTCATCAGTTCACGGTAAGACAAATTGTCTATAAATGAAGAAAGTTAAGCACGGTTGCTAATCTCTCTAGGAGTGGCCGTCCTGCCAATGTACATTTTGCTGGATAATGTAAGGCTGTCTGTCTGCCAATTGAAGCTCAATTTGAAGTTAGGTGGTGCAACAGGACATCGACCCAAAACACAGAAGTAAATCCAAAACAGAAGTAAATCAACAATAGTATGGCTTTCACAGAAGAAAATACGCCTTCTGGAGTGGCCCTGTCGGTCCTGACCTCAACTCGATTGAGATAGCAGTTCACACCAGACATCCCAAGAATATTCCTGAACTGAAACAGTTTTGTAAAGAGGAATAGTCAAAAATGTATCCTGATTGTTGTGCAGGTCTGATCTGCAACTACAGAAAACTTTTGGTTGAGGGTATTGCTGCCAAAGGAGGGTCAACCAGTTATTAAATCCAAGGGTTCACATACTTTTTTCACCCTGCACTGTGAATGTCTAAATGGTATGTTCAATAAAGACATGAAAATGTATAATTATTTATTAGTTTAAGCAGACTGTGTTTGTTGTTGTGACTTGGATGAAGATCAGATCTAGACCGGGCGGCCTAGATCTAGCCGTCCGGCCAAACTGAGCAGTCGGGGAGAAGGGCCTTGGTCAGGGAGGTGACCAAGAACCCAATGGTCACTGACAGAGCTCTCTCTGTGGAGATGGGAGAAACTCCAAGCGGGCTGTCTTGCCTTTTATGGCCGCGCTACCATAAAAGTCTGGTTGTTGGAGTGCGGTAGAAATGGTTGTTCTTGTTGGAGTGCGGCAGATCACAATCATTTCTGCAGCACTCCAGCAATCAGGGCTTTATGGTAGAGTGGCCAGACGGAAGTCACTCCTCAGTAAAAGGCACATGAAAGCCCGCTTGGAGTTTGCCAAAAGGAACTTTAAGACTCTCAAACCATGAGAAACAAGATTCTCTGGTCTGATGAAACCAACCAACTATTTGGAATGAAATGTCAAGCGTCACGTCTGGAGGAAACCTGGCACCATCCCTACGGTGAAACATGGTGGTGGCAGTATCATGCTGTGGGGATGATTTTCAGCAGCAGTCAGTGGGAGACTAGTCACTATCGAGGCAAAGATGAACGGAGCAAAGTACAGAGAGATCCTTGATGAAAACCTGCTCCATAGCGCTCAGGACCTCAAACTGGGGCGAAGGTTCGCCTTCCAACAGGACAACGTCCTCTAAGCACACAGCCAAGACAACGCAGCAGTGGGTTCAGGACAAGTCTCTGAATGTCCTTGAGCCCGAATTTGAACCCGATTGAACATCTCTGGAGAGACCTGATAATAGCTGTGCAGCAACACACCCCATCCAACCTGACAGAGCTTGAGAGGATCTGCATAGAAAAATGGGAGAAACTGCTCAAATAGAGGTGTACCAAGCTTGTAGCGTCATGCCCAAGAAGACTCAATGCTGTAATCGCTGCCAAAGGGGCTTCAACAAAGTACTGAGTATGGTCTGAATACTTATGTAAAAGTGATATTCCAGTTTATTTTACTTAGCGAAATAAAAAAATACAGTTTTTGCTTTGTCAGTATGGGATATTGTGTGTAGATTGATGAGGTGGGGGGAAAAAACAATTGAATACATTTTAGAATAAGGCTGTAACGTAACAAAATGTGGAAATAGTGAAGGGGTCTGAATACTGTATTCAGACCCCTTGACTTGGTGTCACTGACTGATATATTGTTGCCCATACCTATGATGATCGGAAACAGAAAACTCTGGTGGTTAGCTTTGTGGTATCCTTCTGGGCTCATATTCACAAAGAGTCTCAGACTACGAGAGCTGATCCAGTTTTGCATTTTAGATTATAATTATATGCATCGACGGGACCTGATCCTAGATCATCTGTGACGCTTTGTGAATATGGGTCCTGTTTTTTATTTATTTTGACAACTGTTTATGGCCATGAGTGTGAAATTACAACATCTATTATTTTCCAACTACTACACATCCTTATTGTATGTTTTATGTCGGTTCATTTTTTTTGTCTGCAGGCATTCGGCAACGAAAGGCATCGTCATTGCCATGATTTGCACATTCTTCGAAGCCTTCAATGTGCCTGTGTTCTGGCCCATACTCGTAATGTACTTCATCATGCTTTTCTGCATCACCATGAAGAGGCAGATCAAGGTATGGGAAACCCAGTGACACTGCTGCTGACTGCATGATAGTCGTATCAGATGTGTCATAGCTAGATGTACAGTCGCTAGTGAAAGTCTACACCCCTTGCACAGTCATCACATTTTGCTGCCTTGAAATTCAATCTAAAAAGGGAATAAGTTGATTATTTTTCCGACCGATCTACACAACCAACTCCACTTTTCTTTTTTAAAGTGAAGAAAATTATAGAACATTTTCCCAATTGATTTATTTACAAAAATTAAACGAAGATGTCTATTGCTTTTGTCTTCACACACCCCAACCAACTTTGTACAACTCTTAGGGCAACATTTAACTACTTTTTGTTTATCCCTTTTTGCATTCATACCCGTATATGGGTTGAAAGTGGCAGATTTGGCTGTACAGTAAAAAGCTTTACATGATGTCAGAGCTCAGGGTCTCCGCTACACAGCTCTGTATGGGTTTTGACTGACAGATGTTCTGAATTTGAGCACCTCGTGCGACAAGACGTTGCCCTCATCCCTTCCACTAATTGGGCAACTTTTGCTAATGTTTTTAGGGAAATTCTGTAAATGAAGAGGGCTATGTATTTTGAAAGATGAGACGTTGAGGATGGACCGTTTTTGGATTGCGTGAACAGTAATTGTGTGATATTGGGGATCCAGGATTGTGTTCCAATCAAAATATCTACAAGTGTGCTTGCTTTAGTTCTTCAACGACACAGCTTGGAGAGCTCAAAAAGCACCTTATAGTTGAAGACTCTTCTTTGAAACATAAAAGTGCATTGAAATTACTTAGGAACTTGCACATTTTGGAGAGGGCTCTCGGGCGAATAGGCCCCCAGACAGCTTCTACCCCCACAGCCATAAGACTGCTAAATAGACAATTAATGGGACCCAAACTATCTGTACTTACTGTCTTGCACTGACCCTACGCACACTTACTAGACTGTATATACACACACTCACTCACACAAACTACATTGATACTCCCACACAAAACCTAGGTATTCCTCTTCTCCAGATGGGATTGTGCATTGTGATGGCGATTGCATCGTGTGTGAATCTAATGGGTCGGTAAGCAAATTGAAGTGGGTCTAGGGTGTCAGGTAAGGTAGAGGTGATATGATCCTTGACTAGTCTCAAAGCACTTCATGATGACAGAAGTGAGTGCTACGGCGATTAGTCGTTTAGTTCAGTTACCTTTTGTTTTCTTGGGTACAGGAACAATGTTGGACGTGTTGAAGCATGTGGGGACAACAGAATGTGATATGGAGAAATTGAATATGTCCGTAAACACTCCAGCCAGCATGCTCTGAGGATGCGGCTAGGGATGCCGTCTTGGCCGGCAGCCTTACGAGGGTTAACACGCTTAAATGTGTTTCTCATGTCAGCCCAGAGAAGGAGAGCCCACCATCCTTGGTAGCGGGCTGCGTTGACTCTGTGTTATCCTCAAAGCGGGCGAAGAAGGTGTTTTAGCTTGTCCGGAAGCAAGACGTCAGTGTCCGGGACGTGGCTGGTTTTCCCTTTGTAATCTGTGATTGACCGTAGACCCTACCACATACTTCTCGTGTCTGAGCCTTTGAATTGTGACTCCACTTTGTCTATACTGACCTTTTTCCTGTTTGATTGCCTTACGGAGGGAATAACTACACTATTGGTATTCGGCTATATTCCCAGTCATCTTGACATGGTTAAATGCGATGGTTCGCGCTTTCAGTTTTACGCGAATGCTGCCATCTATGCACGGTTTCTGGTTAGGGTAGGTTTTAATAGTCACAGTGGGTATAATATCTGCTATACACTTCCTGATAAACTCAGTCACCATATCCGTGTATTCGTCTGTTGTTCTCAGAGGCTACCTGGAACATTTCCCAGTCCGCGTGATCAAAACAATCTTGAAGCGTGGATTCCGATTGGTCTGACCAGCGTTGAATAGTCCTTAGCATGGGTGCTCCCTGTTTTGAGTTTCTGCCTTTCAGAAGTGAGGAGCAAAATGGATTCATGATCACATTTTCCAAAGGGAGGGCGGGGGAGGGCCTTGTAGGCATCCCGGAAGTTGGAGTAGCAGTGGTCCAAGTGTTTTTATTTTTATCAGCGCGAGTACTACAGTCAATGTGTTGATAGAACTTCGGTAATATTTTCCTAAAATTTGCTTTGTTAAAATCCCCAGCTACAATAAATGCAGCCTTAGGTAATGTGGTTTCCAGTTTGCATAAAGTCCAGTGAAGTTCTTTGAGGGCCGTCGTGGTATCGTCTTGAGGGGGATTATACACAGCTGTGACTACCACCGAAGATAATTCTCTTGGGAGGTAATACGGTCGGCATTTTATTGAGGTATTCTAGGTTGGGTGAACAAAAGGACTTGAGTTCCTGTATGTTATCACAATCACACCATGAGTAGTTAATCATACACCCTCGCCCTTCTTGGTGGTTAAGGGCGCTGTACTGCAGCGCCAGCTGTGCCACCAGAGACTCTGGGTTCGCGCCTAGGCTCTGTCGACCGCGACCGAGAGGTCTGTGGGGCGACGCACAATTGGCCTAGCGTCGTCCGGGTTAGGGAGGGTTTGGCCGGTAGGGATATCCTTGTCTCATCGCGCACCAGCGACTCCTGTGGCGGGCCGGGCGCAGTGCACGCTAACCAAGGTTGCCAGGTGCATGGTGTTTCCTCGACACATTGGTGCGGCTGGCTTCCGGGTTGGATGCGCGCTGTGTTAAGAAGCAGTGCGGTTTGGTTGGGTTGTGTATCGGAGGATGCATGACTTTCAACCTTCGTCTCTCCCGAGCCCGTACGGGAGTTGTAGCGATGAGACATGATAGTAGCTACTAACAATTGGATACCACGAAATTGGGGAGAAAAAAGGGGGTAAAATAAATAAAAATACTGCAGTTTCCTAAGAGCTAGAAGCACGGCAACCCTGTCCGTCAGCGCCATATACAATCCATGTCTCATTTGTCTCAAGGCTTGAAACATCCTTCTTTAACCTGTCTCAGTCTCTTCATCTATACTGATTTGGATATAACAAGCGACATCAATAAGGGTTCATAGCTTTCACCTGGTCAGTCTGTCATGGAAAGAGCAGGTGTTCCTAATGTTTTGTACAGTCAGTTGCCCTACGAATTGTGCAAAGTTGGTAAAATCTTATTCAACATGATTCACAGCTGTAATGGCTGCAAAATATTTATTCCACCAAGTCTTCACTCTGGGGTGTGAAGACCTACACAATCAAGACATATTTTATTTTTTTATTTTGAATATTTTCTTACATTTTTCTTTCACTTTCAGAATGTATAGGTTGTGTACATGTGTAGGATTTCTTTTTAAATGTAATACATTTTCATTTTTAAAGCAGTAAAATGTGAACTGTGCTGTGACTTTCACTATTACTTTCTTCTTTGAATTACAATGTGGCTAACTCCGTCTTTTCTCCTACTTCCAGCATATGGTCAAGTATAGATACCTACCCTTCACGCACGGGAAGAGGACTTACAGAGGCAAGGAAGACACAGGGAAACCTTTTGCTAGTTAAAATAACCCCCCCACCCCCTTCCCCCATTTTGAAAATGAAAAGTTGTGGAAAAAGAGTATATGGTGGGGAACAGGGGTCAATGATTGTCTGTGAGGGGATTGGGGAAAAAAAGAGAAATGGGAAAAGAGTTTTGATCCAAAATGGTGACAGTGATGGATGTTATTAGTGCTGAGGATTGCTGTAGTCACAAGAAAACTCTGCCTTTGGTTATTATGGGGATATGAGTCGGTGAGCCATCTTGCAGCCGCGGGATAACATTGTCTTAAGTCAGTGGATGAAACGCAGTGTCGCCCTTTGCCTTGTAACCCCATGGGGTAAGTATAAACTCTGCTAGAGGGGGCGGCACTGGATGAATTTCAGTAGAAATTTCAGTTGTGGATTCTTAACGACTATCCCTTTTCAACTGCTGTGCACTGCTCTGTCTCCAAGCAAAGTAACTACTTTTGATTGAAGACTTGGTACCTACTCGTTTATAACGTGTAATTATGGGAAGTCCTTAGGTTTAGAATGAAATAACGATAAGATGTAACATTTTGAAATTGAAGTAAATATGAAATATTTAAAATGATGAATGATGTGTCTCTGAGATCAAGTGTATTTTTGTGCCGGCTTGAACCCCCCCCCACCCTAAATTTGTCCACTGTATTTTAATGCAGTTACTTTTCAATGACTGGTTATGCTTCACTTGAACAAGGATTCACTAACTACATACAATACCTATCATACTGTAACTATTCAGAACCATAATCCAACCATCTCTTTATGGCAAAAGCAGTGATTTATGTATAGGAGGTTGGCTAGATAACAAGTCAGCTAAGAGTGCAAATCCCTGCATGGCCAAGACTGAGTTAGTATACTCTCCAGAGAATAAACCATCATGGAGGATTATGAAATGTTTCATGTCATGTTTTTTTTAAGACATTATGTACAGTGAGGTTTAAGAATGCCTCGTTCAAGTTAAGTGTGGCTGATTTTATTAAAATGTGTTCTTGTTTTGCCCTATGTAGCCATATAATCCCTTTTTGTGTTTAGTCCATCTGCTTTCCCATCATGTCAAAAGACGCTTTGCTTGTACAGTTGAAGATAAATATAATACTGTGTCATTCAGCACTCCTGGAAACTAAATGATAGAGATTACTTTATGGAGGTGGCATCTAGCTATGGACGAGCCAATCAAGTTAAACCTCAGATTTTTGCGATGCGCCCCCCTGTGAATATCATTTTAAATAGTTCATTTTTCGAGTTTAGATTTCTTAAAGTAACTGTCCAGTGTTTCCAGATTTCTATGAAATATTACCTATAATTAATTACAATAGGGGTGAAATAGTTTTCCTTCCAAAAAATAGTTATTAAATATGTAAAACAGTACATTTTCTTTGTTGAACTGGTGTGGGCATATCCCAACAGAATGGTGTGGGCGTATACTGGTCATAAAAAATTTGAATTCAAGTAGACCGCTGATTGGCCAGCTCCTCCTCAGGAGGATGACAACATCCTCCATGAGGAAATGGCTAGTATTTTTTTTTTTAAAGGTGTGTATGACAAGTTTGAGGTGTGGTTTTTGAAGTGTACAAGTATAGAAGGAGACGTCAACATTATTTGTGTATGAGTTAACAGAAAAGTTAGATTTTCTCTGGACAGTTACTTTAAAATGTACTTCATAGTATCATTATAGAATAATAATGAAATACCTTCTACACTGAGGCCAACTGTTTAGAAACTGGGGTCCATTCCATGCAAATATAGCAGTCTTGATAAACTCATATTCTGTATTTTACTTTAGACAAATATGTGGTAATCTACTAATCATTCCAAACAAAAATATTTTCTCTCTCTCTTCTTTTGCAGAGGAAACATAAGAAAATTGAGATTGAGAGCTTTTAATGTAACAAATGGATGAAGGGGGTTGTGAACACTTTTTTTTCTTTTTGACCCCCACCCCTCACATTTTTGGGCATTTTTATCAGTATGCCGGTCGGGTATCTTATGAAAAGTGTGCAGTAGTATTTTTGGTAACCAGAGAGACATTTTGGAAAACCTTTGATCAGCCCTGTAAAGAAGGATCAGACTTTTTTTCCCCCTGTCAAAGTACATCATGTTTCCAAGAGTTGTCTTGTGGATTTATATATATGGCAAAGTTAACATTTGTTTAGAGATTATTTTGAACGTTATTTTTTTCTTCGAACATTATAAGGCTACTATTTCCAAGTGTTCAATTTATCATATGCCATATAAAAAAATGAATGAAAACAAAACCTGGTCAAATTGGATTCTAGATTTATAAACACTTTCTCAAGAAAGAGATTGCATGTTCTTGTTTTTTCTTGTGCTGCAATTATAAACAAAACTTGATTTTAATAACTTTAAGTGTATTTTTTTCACTCCAATTGCTATTAAAGAAACTTGTGTCCCTTCTAATGAGGTGGCTGTTTCTGCTTCATGTTTTGGGACCGCTGACATTTTTGTCAACGTTCATCCATATCTGCTTTTTAGAAATAACTATTACATTGCTACATGTGTATTACTGTATGAGGTATATTGTGTATCTATTCACTGACACATCTTGTGTTTGGAAAACAAGTCCATTAATCATTGCGCAAATGTTACATTTGCAGAAAGGATGGAGCTAGTCATGGTACATTTGACCCACCTGGGTAGGGTTGGACAGTGAAATCAATCAATGCTCTCGGTGCCAACTCCTTTACCACACCATTCATCCTTTAAACCAGTACCAGCAATTCAATGCACATTTCTAGTTCACTTCGGGTCATGGATTTCCTGTTCAGTGCTGCACATTTGCTTCCAGTCTGACTGAGGAACTCCTGCCTCATGTAATGGTGCATATAAATCATTGCATGTAAAGCATCCCTATGCAAAGTGGGGGAGCCATCTTCACCAGTACCTGAGCATTTGGTGTAGACACAGCCACTCGTCTTCTCAGACTGACTACATGTGAAGGCAACGATGAAACATCTCCTGGCCTTGCTGGTAATGCTGGGGTCTTTTCAGCATGCCTTACCTGAATCATATTCTTGCTCAGCCTCTGAGTTTAAACTAGATGGAGAATACATACTGGGAGGCCTTTTCGACATTCATCATTGCAACAGCTCGGTTGTTTACAACCGACCGGTGATTGTGGATTGCTCTCGGTGAGTGCTGTAGCACACCATTCAACATACCTTTCAACCATCAGGGAAATCGTATCTCTGGTCCTGGAGAGCCACTGGGCGTGCAGTTTTTCTTCCAGCCCAATATTAACACAACCAATTTAATTAAGCAATGTTCGTACTGAAGACCAAGTTGATTGTCAACTTGTTCTAGTTTTGGGTTGAAATAAAAGCCTGCATACCCAGTACCTCTTCAGAAACGGGCCTCTGTTTTGGTAAACAGCTGAGGGATGGGTCTGGAGAAATGTAACCACTTTCAAATGTACAGTATATACTATGGAGGCGCGGACTGACCCTCCATGAGATCAAAATTATAGTTTCAAATGTTTTTTGAGACTTTACAGTGTTTATCTACAATTACATTGTTTACTAACTTTGGGGTAAAAAAAAGTGTATTTTGGCTTCTGATGGGGTACGACGTAGTGATGAGCATTCCAAGTCTTTTCAGTAAACCGGCACATTTGGATTTGTTCAGCTAAGAGAGACATTAATTTGGCTCCCAAACAGCTCTTCGCTCATTAGCGCTTAAAAATTTACCTAAAACCATGTAAAAATTGCTAATCTCTTATATAAAGCCTACAAACCTGCCTGCAGGGTTGGGTAGGTTACTTTCTTTAAATGTAATCTGTTACCTGTACAAAATTGTAATCAGTAATGTAACTTTCCTTTACTTTTTGGATTACTTTCCCCTTGAGGCATTAGAAGACAAAAAGGATCCAGCAAACGCATTTGATGTGTCATAATAGTGGTCTCCGACTTGTGGTCAGGCTCGCTCAGGTGAAACAAAGTTAAACTTGCATATTTTTTAAATTCTGAATGGAATATCATTGAGAAAACAGAAAGGTGTCCATGTATTTCTTCCCACAAACATCCTTTCTGAATTAAAAAGTAATCCAAGAAGTAATCCTAGTTGTTCAAGGTATCCGTAATCTGATTACAATATTTTTGCTGGTGACGTAACTGGTTCGTTTTTTTGTAATCAGATTACATGCAATTGATTACATGTAATCAGTTACTCCTAACCCCTCTTTGCCTGCCATTATGTGAGATCGTGAAATGAGTTTTATTTTACCTGAACAAATTATTGTGGCCTGCAACAACAACAAAAATATAAAAAAATGAACGCACTGCAAAAACGTGTGGTGGACCAGAAAATGTCTCTCCCCTCACTATCTATTGTTCCTGCAGTGAGGAATTACAATCTTCAGAGAATGTTTTTATAACTTATCTACAGATAATCGTTATCTGGAGATCAGAAAGCGGTAGTAGAATGCAAATCAGGGAAACAAATTAACGGCTTTTTTACAGATGTGATTCAGTTCCCGACATTCACCCAAAAGAGCCATTCAAAAAGATCAGTTAGTTTGTGCACAACCCATCACTATACGATTGTTGAGCTAAGCTCATGAAGTCATTTATAAGAATATAAGAATGAATGTGTATATATCATTAATTTAAAAGTAAAACTTTGGATGCACCAATCGCAGATTGACACTTTAAAGGGAATGTTGAGTTTTTTACAACTTCATGTTGTAAAGTAGTCTATTGGTCAGGATAAACTATAATCCGTGGTATGGTTTTCTTTAAACAGCCACCACAAACATCAGCTAACTTTAACTCCTGCCAGCTAAAAATCAATGACTGGGGCATGTGGCAAGTGACTGGGGCATGTGGCACATGATAAAAGAAGGGCCAAATCACATTTTAAAGTAATCTTAAACCAAATACTTGAGTTGATTACATTCTTGCCCAATGTGCCTCGTGCCCCAATCACTCCCACTGTTTTTAACTGTTGGCTAAAGTTAGCTAAAGTTTGTAATGGCTGTTGTGATGCAAAACTCGTCATACCGGCTGTATTTATACCTTCTTGAAAAGCAATAGCTCAGATACACATGAAAACATGAAATGACCCTGGGAATTGATAGAACATCACTCAGACATGCACAAAACAATATATAACATTACAAATGGGTGAATCTTTCCTTTAAGTTGTAAAATACTAAACTTCCCCTTTAACAAAGTAAGTTGACAAATTAGGTGAAACAAACCGCAGTATGTGAAGTGATTAAACACTTCAAATTGCATATGCCAGTAGTCACACCAGGAAAAATCTATTAATTTGCTGTGTGTACACCCTGTTCCTCTTTCCACAGACAGTCGTTTACCTTGTCAAGTTATCGGATGTTTCAGGTGATGAGGTTCGCTGTACAAGAGATCAATAACTCCAGCCTCATCCTGCCCAATGTATCGCTCGGTTATGAGATATTCGACCACTGCTCAGACAAATTCAACTTTCAGGCAATCTTAAATATGATCTCCAGAAATGGATCAATTCAAGTTCTGAGGTGCGTCAACGAGTATCTGTCCAAAGTCATAGCTGTGGCCGGTCCATTTAGAAGCATGGAGTCTATGACTGTTGCTCCCATGTTTGCGATGAATCTAATTCCCATGGTAATACATACTTACTTTAGGTCATTTTGATCACTTTAAAAAAAAGTGTATTAAGGCTGGGGTACACCCAGAGAGCTACTGGGTGTGCAGGTATTTATTCCAGCCCTTCTCTAACATCAGGAGCTTGATTAACTGAATCAGGCGTGTTAAGAGCATGGCTGGAATAAAATTCTGCACTCCTAGTAGCTCTCTACGAGGAGGGTTGGGTAGGTCACCACCCTATTTGGGTTATTCTTGTCTATGTATGTCTAAAATGGACATATTTTTCTTCACAGGTAAATTATGGGTCCTCCAGTTCTGTTTTAAGCGACAAGTGGAAATATCCCTCATTCCTGCGAACCACAGCTAGTAACAAAGACTTAATACATCTGATCATTCTGATTATACAGCACTTTAATTGGAACTGGGTTGCATTTGTCAGCAGCGGCGATGAGAACAGCCAAAATGGCCTCCAGCTGTTCAAAAGCAAGCTGAAAGACACGAAGATCTGCTTGGCTTATGCAAAAGAGCTCAACGAAATGTCTGATCACTATGAAATACTTCAACAGTTAGAGGGTCTTAGCATAGAGGTCATTATAGTTTTTGCCGGGCAGAGCAGCGCTGTTGCATTCATTAAATCAGCAATCAAGCACAACATACACAGCAAAGTGTGGATTGCAGGCGACAGTTGGTCCTTGAACAAGAACCTCCCCAGATTGAGTGGAATCAAGGCGATTGGCACCATCATTGGAATAACAGAGACAGTGATGCCATTACCTGGGTTTAAGGATTTTGTCTATTTGTCCCAAACACAAAGGAATAATAGGCCTTCAACCTGTGAACAAACGCCATCCAGACAAACATGCAATCAAGCTTGTGACCTCTGTAGTGATGTGAGCCCAGAAGAGATCATCGGTGAAAACCCATCATATTCTTTCGCAACTTACTCTGCCATTTATGCTATGGCCCACGCGTTACATAATTTGTTACTATGTGACATTAAGGGATGCAGTGACAATGTAACTGTGTATCCATTTATGGTAAGCATTTGAAACTTTGCATATACACTACATGGCCAAAGGTATGTGGACACCTGCTCGTCGAACATTCCAAAATCATTGGCATTAATATGGAGTTGGTCCCCTCTTTGCTGCTATAACAGCCTCCACTCTTCTGGGAAGGCTTTCCACTAGATGTTGGAACATTGCTGCGGGCACTTCCTTACATTCAGCCACAAGGGCATTAGTGATGTTGGGCACTGGTGTTGGGTGATTATGCCTGGCTCGCAGTCGGCGCTCCAATTCATCCCAAAGGTGTTTGATGAGGTCAGGGCTCTGTGCAGGCCAGTCAAGTCCCTCCACACGATCTCGTTACAAACCATTTCTGTATGGACCTCGCTTTTTGCACAGGGGAATTATGCTGAAACAGGAAAGGGCCTTCCCCAAACTGTTGCCACAACGTTGGAAGTACAAATTGTCTAGAATGTCATTGTTTCCTGTAGAGATTTTCTTTCACTGGTTCTAAAGGGCCTAGCCTGAACCATGAAAAACAGACCCAGACCATTATTCCTCCTCCACCAAACTTTGCAGTTGGCACGATACATTAGGGCAGGTAGCGTTCTCCTGGCATCCACCAAACCCAGATTTGTCCGTCGGATTTTGAAGTGTGATTCATTACTCCAGAGAACACATTCCACTGCTCCAGAGTCCAGTGGCGGTGAGCTTTAAACCACTCCAGCCGATGCTTGGCATTGCGTATGGTGATCTTAGGCTTGTGTGCGGCTGCTCGTCCATCAAAACCCATTTATGAAGCTCCCGAAGGACAGTTCTTATGCTGACATTGCTTCCAGAGGCAGTTTGGGACTCGGTAGTAAGTGTTGCAACCGAGGACAGACAAGCTATGCACTTCAGCACTCGGTGGTCCCGTTCTGTGAGCTTGTGTGGCCTACCACTTCGCGGCTGAGCTGTTGTTGCTCCTAGACGTTTCTGCATCACAATAATAGCACTTTACAGTTGACTGGGGCAGGTCTATCAGGGCAGAAAGTGTTACGAACTGACTTGTTGGAAAGGAGGCATCTTGTGATGGTGCCACGTTGTAAGTCACTGAGCTCTTCAGTACAGGCCATTCTACTGCCAATGTTTGTCTATGGCGATTGCATGGCTGTGTGCTCAATTTTATACACGGGGAGTGGCTGAAATATCTGAATCCACTCTTTTGAAAGGGTGTCCACATACTTTTGTTTGAAGAGAAATGGCGTTACAATATTGAAGAATACATCAATTGAAAGGATGCATCTAGGCTACACTTGTGATAAATGAGGTTATGGGGAGGCTGGAGTGTGTCTTTAAAGGTAGATTTAGCAATATGACATCATCAAACGCAGTAGAGCAACTTCCCGCTTACAGACAACAGCATCAATAGAAGCAACATTTGAACCTGCCAGGACAGCCATTACCTGTTTGCTCTAATTTGTGGCCTCACTTCGGGCATGCCCATATTTCCACATTTGGAAAAGCCAATTGTGCCAGATTTTGTTGACGTCAGTAATCAAAATTCGTACCCCAACGTGTCTGATGTTGTCATTGCTAAGTCTACCTTTAAAATGTCCACACAAAGGTGTGAACCTTTGAAAGTGTGAATCAATAGTGAATAATCCCTATAACATTGTTATAGTGTTTACACACCACAAATGTTCTTGCAACACTACATTCTTGTCTGATTTCAGCTTCTCCGAGAATTAAAGAGGTCAAATTTCACAATATTGAACCGGCATATTGAGTTTGACAGCAATGGAGACCCGACATCTACTTCTTATGCTATTGTTTTCTGGAACCAGAGTGGCCAGGCCGAGAAAGTTGGCTCTTATGAAACTGATCCAACACTTGACGTTCCCTTCTCTATCAACAACACTCAAATTCACTGGTATGCTGACCAAGTAAGTCATTTTTTCTGGTTTTAATAAATCATAAATGAATCATATTTTTCCATTTGACATGTATGACAAAGTCCACTTAATCGCAACCTTTGGTCTTTCTGAAGGTGCCTGTCGCACGCTGTTCCCCTGAATGTTCAGAAGGATTTGCAAAGAAGATAGATGGACTCCATCAATGTTGTTTCCAGTGTAACGTCTGCCCTGGTATGACTTATGTCAACTACACAGGTAAGAGGTCCAGGGATAAAGAGAGAAATCTTATTGGATGATGGTGTCCATTGACACTCGTGGGGGTTAAAGTAAGAAGAAAAGGAATGTGACATTATTTATGTAGATTTTTGTTTCAGCTTGTTTTTGGTGTTTTGCTTCCTACTAGAAAACACACTTCACACCTGGTCCAAATGTTACCATAGACCTACTAATTCTGTCCTCATGAGCTCTTCCACTGGAGATGATATAATGCATGCATGGTGCCCGGCTCATCATTGACTATCGTCTTCTTGCCAAACAGACGACCCATACAGCTGCATCGACTGTAGGAAGACAGAGTGGTCCAAACCAGGAAGCACCTTTTGCACACAGCGTTCAGTGGAGTATATACTTTTCACAGACCCTATCGCCATCACACTCATGTTTTCCACAGGCGTCCTGTTAGCGCTAACACTAGCCATTGTCATTCTTTTTGCACTGAACTATGACAAGCCGGTTGTTAAGTCTGCCGGTGGGCCAATGTGTTTCCTTCTTCTGGGCTGCTTGAGTGCAAGCAGTACCAGTGTGTTCTTTTTCTTTGGGAAACCAACAGTGACCAATTGTGTGTTGAGGTATTTTCTATTTTTGTTGTTCTACACTGTCTGTTTAGGCTGTTTCGCTGTGCGCTCCTTTCAAATAGTGTGCATTTTCAAAATGGCCACCAAGTTCCCTAAGATTCACAGCTGGTGGGTGAAGCACAATGGACAGTGGTGGCTCATAGCCATAGTCTTTGTTCTTCAGCTGTTGTTGCTTACAACAGTGTTCACTGCCAGCCCTCCCACACCAGTCAATGACATGACATCATACAGAGATCAAATAATACTAAAGTGTGCCATGACAAGAACAGTGATCATGTTCTTGTTATTGACTATAGTCTTGGTAAGTCTTTGCTTTATTTTCTCATATATGGGGAAAGACCTGCCCAAAAACTACAATGAGTCCAAAGCAATCACCTTGTACCTGCTTTTCCTTATACTTACATGGATCACTTTCTGTACAGCAAGTATATTATACCATGGTAAATATTTACAGTTATTCAATGCAATGTCAGTGCTTTCCAGTTCATACAGCATCCTCTTCTGCTACTTTCTCCCGAAGTGCTACATCATTATCTTTCAGCCGCAGAAAAATACACAACAGCATTTCCAAGGGATCATCCAACGTTATACTCAAAACATCAGTAGTAAGTAGCTGAAAATAGTTCATTTCAACTGTTTTACTGAATCAAGGAAATGCTTTTCTTGCTAGAATTGTTTACTAGTATTGATTAATCGTACCCCTTGACTTTTTCAACATTTTGTTGTCTTACAGCCTGAATCTATAATGGATTAAATTGAGATTTTGGGTCGCTGGCCTACACACAATACCCCATAATGTCAAATTGGAATTATGTTTGTAAAAATGTTTACTAATTAATAAAAAAATGAAACGCTGAAATGTCTTGAATCAATAAGTATTCAAGCCCTTTGTTGTGACAAGTCTAAATAATTTCAGGAGTAAAAAGTTGTTTAACAAGTCACGTAATAAGTTGCATGGAATTTAACATGATTTTTGCATGACTACTTCATCTCTGTACACTTTGGATGGTATATCAATCATGGAGGCTGCTGAGGGGAGGACAGCTCATAATAATAGCTGGAACGGAGTAAATTGAATGGCATTTAACACATGGAAACCATGTGATTGATGTATTTGATAACCTATTAAGGTGCCACGAACCTCCTGTGGTATCAATACATTCAGTCACTACAAAGATACAGGCGTCCTTCCTAACTCAGTTGCCGGAGAGGAAGGACACTGCTCAGGGATTTCACCGTGAAGCCAGTGGTGACTATAAAACAGTTACAGGGTTTAATGGCTGTGATAGGAGAAAACTGAGGATGGATCAACATTGTAGTTTCTCCACAATACTCACCTAATTGACAGTGAAAGAAAGAAGCCGGTACACAATACAAAATATTCCAAAACATGCATCCTGTTTGCAACAAGGCACTAAAGTAAAACTGCAAAAAATATGGCAAAGAAATTAACTTTATGTCCTGAATACAAAGTGTTATGTTTGGAGCAAATCCAACACAACACATCACTGAGTACTACTCTTCATATTTTCAAGCATGTTGGTGGCTGCATCATGTTATGGGTATGGTTGTCATCGGCAATAACTAGGGAGTTATTTTAGTATGAAAAGAAACAGAATAAAGCTAAGCACAGGCGAAATCCTAGAGGGAAACATGGTCTGCTTTCCAACAGACACTGGGAGACAAATTCTCCTTTCAGCAGGACAACCTAAAACACAAGGCCAAATATACACCGGAGTTGCTTACCAAGATGACGTTGAATGTTTCTGAATGGCCTAGTTACAGTTGACTTAAATAGGCTTGAAAATGTATGGCAAGTCTTGAAAAGGGCTGTCTACCTAGAATCAACAACCAACTTGACAGAGCTTGAAGAATTTTAAAAGAATAACGTACAAATATTGTACAATCCAGGTGTGCAAAGCTCTTAGAGACTTACCCAGAAAGGCTCACAGCTGTAATCGCTACCAAAGGTGATTCTAACATGCATTGACTCAGGGCTGTGACCTCATTATGTAAATTAGATATTTTTGTATTTAATTTTGATTACATTAGCAAAAACTTCTATAAACATGTTTTCACTTTGTCATTATGTGGTATTGTGTGTAGATGGGTGAAAATAAAAAAGATTTTAATCAATTTAGAATTCAGGCTGTAACAAAACAAAATGTGGAATAAGTCAAGGGGCATGAATAATTTCTGAAGGCACTGTATTTATGCTGGTATGATTTATATCTATAAGACCTTTTATGTAAGTATTTGGATTAAGTAGGCTCACATATTGCATAAATTTAGAACAGATTGTCACGTTCTGACCTTAGTTGCTTTGTTTTTGTCTTTGTTTTAGTATGGTCAGTGCGTGAGTTGGGGTGGGCAGTCTGTTTTTCTATGTTGGTTTTTGAGTTCGGCCTAGTATGGTTCTCAATCAGAGGCAGCTGTCAATTGTTGTCTCTGATTGAGAATCATACTTAGGTAGCCTGGGTTTCAGTTGTGGGTGTTTGTCTTCCGTGTCAGTGTTTGTCGCCACACGGGACTGTTTCGTTTCTTCACGTTTATTATTTTGTTCCAGTGTTCAGTTGTGTTTTTTGAATAAATCAATATGGACACTTACCACGTTGCGTTTTGGTCCTCCGATCCTTCTCGCTTCGTTAAACAGATGTCATGAGTCTTCGGCATATCAAAGCAATTTGTCATTATGCTGCAAAAGTTTGAAGTAAATGTACTCCTTATGTTCTCCTTGTGTGCTTTTTATCCTATTTTATCCTGGAAAAATATCCGAATTTGGCTTCCTGTTTAAACGCAGCCAATCACACTTTTGATGTGTAAAGTTTATACATCATTTTACCAGAGGGTGGTGCCAGTAGACCTTGACACTAAATAAAATGGGTGGGCCTGTGCTCTTCTGTATCCTCCAGTCACTCCCAAAGACATCTGGCAGCAGTCTTCTGACCCTAGCTCCTTTCATGGGTAAAATGTGTATTTTTTAGGTGATGAAACTATTCTAAGAGGTGGTTGCTTTTCCATTATCATGTTTTATTACATTTTTATGAACATTAGATTTGTAAAACAAAGTCTAATTATTTGTGGCTAAACTTCTAGAACTATTGTTTTAGATCACTAATTTATATTAACGCACTAAGTTAAAATTACAATTGGCTCATTCATCCCCCCTTCTCTCCCCTGTAACTATTCCCCAGGTCGTTGCTGTAAATGAGAATGTGTTATCAGTCAACTTACCTGGTAAAATAATAGTTTAATATTTTTTTAGAAAACTCAGTATTTAATTTTGTGTTTTTTGCACATTATTGAAATTGGTCAATTACACTACATTACCAAAAGTATGTGGACACCTGCTTGTCCAACATCTCCTTCTAAAATCATAGGCATTAATATGGAGTTGGTCCCCCCTTTGCTGCAATAATAGCCTCCACTCTTCTGGGAAGGCTTTCCACTAAATGTTGGAACACTGCTGCGGAGACTTTCTTACATTCAGCCACAAGCATTAGTGAGGTTGGGCACTGATGTCGGGAGATTAGGCCTGGCTAACAGTCGGTGTTCCAATTCATCCCAAAGGTGTTTGTTGAGGTCAGGGCTTTGTGCAAGCCAGTCTAGTTCTTCCACACTGATCTCAACAAACTATTTCTGTGTGGACCTCGCTTTGTGCACGTGGGCATTGTCATTCTGAAACAAGAAAGGGCCTTCCCCAAACTGTTGCCACAAACTTGTAAGTACTGAATTGACTGGAATGTCATTGTATGCTATAGCATTAAGATTTCTCTTCACTGGGACTAAGGGGCCTCGTCCGAACCATGAAAAACAGCCCCAGACCGTTATTCCTCCTCCACCAAACTTTACAGTGGACACTATGCATTCGAGCAGGTAGCGTTCTCCTGGCATCCTCCAAACCCAGATTTGTCCGCCCTACTGCCAGATGGTGAAGCGCGATTCATCACTCCAGAGAATGTGTGGCAAACTTTAAATCACTCCAGCTGACACTTGGCATTGGGTATGGTGATCTTAAGCTTGTGTGCGACTGCTTGGCGATGGAAACCCATTTCATGAAGCTCCCCAACTAACAGTTCTTGTGCTGACGTTGCTTCCAGAGGCAGTTTGGAACTCAGTAGTGCTAAGCACGTCAGCACTCATCGGTCCTGTTCTATGAGCTTGTGTGGCCTATCACTTTGCGGCAAAGCCATTGTTGCTCCTAGATGTTTCCACTTCACAATAATAACACTTACAGTTGACTGAGGTAGCTCTAGCAGGGCAGAGAACTGACAAACTGACATGTTGGAAAGGAGGCATCCCATGATGGTGCCACTTTGAAAGTCACTGAGCTCTTCAGTAAGGCCATTCTACTGCCAATGTTTGTCTATGGAGATTGCATGGCTATGTGCTCGATTTTATACACCTGTCAGCAACGTGGTGTTGCTGAAATAGCCCGAATCCACTCATTTGAAGGTGCATCCACATACTTTGGTATATATAGTGTATATTCTACCAAGGATGCTACAACAGTTTTGTACCTACTTTTGCAATATTCAGAAACGTAGAAAGAGGATGATATGTTCTACAGCCGAATTAAAGTCTCACAGACGAATTAAACTTTAGCCTATATTTGTTATTTTAATCTGAATTGTAACCTTTGACAGACTTTTGCACACACACACACACATTCTCACATATTTAGCTCTTAAATTTTTGCGCTGTAAAAAAAAAAGTAAGGATAATGCCCCTGATGGAAACGGAAAGGACTCGTACCTTGGGGGTATGGGACCATTTCAGAGGGTAAATTGCTATTTTGTTGTTGTCATTCAATTCTCTGGCAAGAAGAAGAGGAGGATGGACCGTGAAAGTAGGAACGAATCGGTAAATAGTGCCACTAAGCATGGCATATGGCGCGCCTGGCCAGCTGAACGCTGACACCAACAAATTGACGATTTCATACCAATTTTAGGGTAGATGCACGATACACGCCACACACGTCGATTAAGTTATATTATTTGGATATTTCAAACAGCGTGCATATCCATTTTAGCATATACACGTTTGTTAAAAAAGCAGGACTTTTCTCTATGGAAAAAGTTGATGATAATAAAAATATAACTATTATCTCAATTAATTGGCTAATGGCTATTGGAAACATTTAGCTAATATTACAATATATTGCATGTAAAAATGTCATGCATTTAGATCTGGTATAGCCTATCCAATGGTTTATTTGGCTGTCTACCAACGGCATCAGCAACCATGTTACTTGCTGATAGTGAGGGAGAGAATGCATATTTCTCTGCCCTGCAAAATATGGAGCGAGGAAAATTGGAGGAACGCCCCCTGGCTTTTCAGTTGTACACTCCGATTTTCCACTTTTGCCATATAAAGGACGAACCCTGGGAAAACCTGCTGCAGAAAACGGGTCACAAGAACGTCTTTCTTTGATTCACCCACCAGCTGTGTAGCCGGGCTATTTCCTAAATGTTTATGTAGACTTACAGTATTTGGACTCGATTTCAGTAAGAAATTATAACTATACAGTTGGTCTATTGTGTTTGGAATAACTGTCGTGCGCAAGTAGACAAATGCGTTGTCAGAGTTGTCTGTTTCTTATGCTTTTTACATGCCACATCGTATGCCACAACCCCTTGTTTCTCATATGACTAGTCATTAAAGAAAAACAAATGGGTAACTACAGAATATAGCAGTAGACTACAGAATATAGCCTATGCCTTTTTGATTGAGTCGAGAACTCTATCATAAACTCTGTCCGTAATACATTGAAGCGCAATTTGGTTTGATTATTAACAAAGTGAGTAGGCTACAAAATTATTAGAATTTAAGATTGACTAGGCCTAATATACATACAGTTGTTTGTTGCTAGTGATACTTTCTCGCTCTCTCTATCTCTCTAGTTTGGTCATTAAGCGCAGGCCTATTGATGGACCAACTGCGTAAAGACGCACAATTTTTTTTTTTTACAGAAATAAAGTTCTAATTTCAGGTTTAAAAAGAAAGAGTGAAACTGGATTCATATTCATTGAATAGTCTCATGCAGGCTTAACTAATAGCGCAAGTAACGTTTAGTGTCTCTTTTTGTGAGCAGATAAATAAGAAACGAATAACGTTTTGACAACCAGGCCTGATATCAAGGATTCCTATTATTTGACTTTTGGATCATATCCTTCTTTTCTCAGTCAGTTTCCAATAAAACATTTTTTAGCAGTTAGTTCTTTTTCGATGCCATAGGGGAGCCATATGTTTAGGCCTAGCTCAAAAGTTTCGATTTCTAATCCGCTCATACGCTTGGCCACTCTGTTGTTTTACGCACGGGCAAAGATAGTGCAGACTACTAAGAAGCACAGACACTTTATTCGTATTCAAATCGGTTGAAGTGGTTGCAAAGTAAATGGCAGATGTTTAGCAATTCAAGGCGCATCAATACCCATGAGCCATAGTGTTTAACAATGACGTCTCTCTTTTGTTAGGTGCTTGTGTCTTTCAGTGGAGCGCTTGACAAAGGGTTCATCCTCTGCGAGTTATAAAGTTACTTTCCACTAGTTCATTTCGGCCCTTGAGAAAACCCTAAGCGATGTTAATGTGGACCTCTGTTCTATTCAGACGGTAACCCCGGTGCAAATAGCCAAACACAACCTATTGTGCGCCTTAACCAAAGTAAAGACCCTTAAATAACCTGGAGACCAGTCTATAGAAATTCATGATATTTGATGTTTGATCAGAGCTTCGCCAACAGGCCCGTCGCGTGGCTTTTATTTATCCCCCTTCCGCAATTTCGAAGGATGGAGATGATTCGATATAAACAGTTCACCAGCGTCAGCACCTGAGTGATTTCGTTTCGAACTCCCCAAGTGTAGGCCCATAATAAAGGTTTTGCATCCTCCAGTTTGCGTCAGATCCCTGAATAGTTAAGAGGCGGTTCCTCGATTTGCTTCGCTCTCAGAGACCCGTTGCAGTTTCTATGTGTGAAATTGCCTTCACATCTTTAAATAAGTCTACCGTTTTTTTCTTGCCCAAAAGCTTTATGTTTGGCAACTTAATTTTGGCAATTTATTGTAGGCTACACTCAGAAAAAAAGGTTATAAAATGGTTATATAGCTTGCTTCATATATGGCAGCCCTAAATATTCTAAATAGAACCCATATGTTCATTTTTTTTTAAAGGGGGTTCATTAGGGTTCTATATTGAACTTTTAGGGGTGCCAATATGAAGCAAGCGATATAACCCTTTTTGGTTCTATATATAACTTTTCTTTTAAGAGTGTAGGTTATTAGATGCATTGTGAAACATTTTAAAAGCCAACATGTATATGATCCGATGGCTGAGCCTAATACAATGCTGGAATATGCATGTGGCAATTCACGCTATACATGTCTACTTTGCCAAAAGTCATCTCCATTCGATTTACCTGAACTTTGCTGTGTAATGTATAGCCATTCTCTTGCAAATGGTGGCGAGTTTTCCTCTGGAGAAAAACCGTTTATTGCAGGTAATTGTATAATTGCTTCACTAATTGTTGTTAACAAGTTCTCGAATACTCCAATTATTACAGCACTCTTTGTCAGGTCCCCCTGGCAGGCATACATGACAATAGACTGTCGTGGTTAATGAGTTACTCGAGGGAGAAAAGTGAAAGTGGAGGGAAAAAGTCTGAGGTCCTTTTATAAACATACACTTAACTTGTTATTTAATGGTACGTCATTATCATGCCCATTTTGGACACAAGTCGCTCGTTGAGCTATTATCATGGAGAGGTAACCAATTCTTTTGAGAGCTGCAAGAAAGGGAGTGACGGTATAACCCAGTTAAATACATTTTTAAAGCCCATGCAGGAAAACAAATCTCGAACTTTTGTGAATTGTAAATCATTCAATTCGTTTAACATTATATTAATTATATTATATTCTGAGTAGCCTCCATATTCTGAACTCGCCTATAACCAGTGATAACTGATATAACACACCGCGTAATTAACGTGAAATCATTCCAGTGTGCGCTTGCAACAACAACAAAAAAGAACAAAGTTTGCCATGTTGCCAAGTTGCCATGCTGAAATCAGGTTTTACACGGTGCATGTTAACTCAGAGCGTGAAAGCGACGACATAATGCAGAGACCAGAACAAAGGATGAGAACCAGCCTTCATACACCAAAGCAGAGCGGTCAGATTTCATACTGATTAAACGTTGCATTATCACTTGAAAACATAGCATCGAAATTGCGGCACCAATTTTTGCATTATCACTTGAAAACATAGCATCGAAATTGCGGCACCAATTTTTCGGCACATTTTACGCAATTTGAACAGCATACAGTACATCCGGAAAGTATTCAGACCCCTTGAATTTTTCCACATTTTGTACAGCCTCATTCTGGAATGGATTTAACAGTTATTTTCTTCTCACCAATCTACACACTTATGACAAAGCAAAAACAGGTTTTTAGACATTTTTGCAAATGTATGAAAAATAGAAATACTGAAATACCACATTTACATAAGTATTCAGACCCTTTATTCAGTACTTTGTTGAAGCACCTTTAGCAGCGATTAGGGCCTCGTATGACGCTACAAGTTTGGCACACCTGTATTTGGGGAGTTTCTCACCTTCTTATCTGCAGAACCTCTCAAGATCTATCGCTGCACAGCTATTTTCAGGTCTCTCCAAAGATGTTCAATCGGGTTCAAATCCGGGCTCTGGCTGGGCCACTCAAGGACATTCAGAGACTTGTCCAGAAGCCACTCCTGCGTTGTCTTGGCTGTGTGCTTAGGGTCGTTGTCCTGTTGGAAGGTAAACATTTGCCCCAGTCTGAGGTCCTGAGAGCTCTGGAGCAGGATCTCTCTGTACTTTTCTCTGTTCATCTTTCCCTTGATCCTGACTAGTCTCCCAGTCCCTTCCACTGAAAAACATCCCCACAACATGATGCTGCCACCACCTTGCTTCACCGTAGGGATGGTGCCAGGTTTCCTCCAGATGTGATGCTTGGCATTCATGCCAAAGAGTTCAATCTTGGGTTCATCAGACCAGGGAATCTTTGTTTTCCATGGTCTTAGAGTCATTTCAGTGCCTTTTGGCAAACTCCAAGTGGGCTGTCATGAGCCTTTTACTGAGGAGTGGCTTCTGTTTGGCAACTCTACCATAAAGGCCTGATTAGTGGACTGCTGCAGAGATGGTTGTCCTTCTGGAAGGTTCTCCCATCTCCACAGAGAAACTCTGGAGCACTGTCCATCGGGTTCTTGGTCACCTCGCTTACCAAGGCTCTTCTCCCCGATTCCTCAGTTTGGTCAGGTGGCCAGCTCTAGGAAGAGCCGTGGTGATTCCAAACGTATTCCATTTGAGAATGATGGAGTCCACTGTGTTCTTGGGGACCTTCAATGCTGCAGAAATGTTTGGGCATTCTTCCCAGATCTGTGCCTCGACGCAGTCCTGTCTCGGAGCTCTACGGACAATTCCTTCGACCTCATGGCTTGGTTTTTGCTCTGACATGTACTGTCAACTGTGGGACCTTATATAAACATGTGTGTGCCTTTCCAAATCATGTCCAATCAATTTAATTTACCACAGGTGGACTCAAATCAAGTTGTAGAAACATCTCAAGGATGATCAATGTAAACAGGATGCACCTGAGCTCAATTTCGAGTCTCATAGCAAAGGTTCTCAATACTTATGTAAATAAGCTATTTCTGTTTTAATTGTTTTAATACATTTGTTACAATTTCTTAAAATCTGTTTTCTCTTTGTCATTATGGGGTATTGTGTGTAGATTGAGGGAAACAAAAATGTGATACATTTTGAAATAAGGGTGTAACGTAACAAAATTAGGAAAAAGTCAAGGGGTCTGAATACTTTCCGAATGCACTGTATATGGCCTTTAAGGTACAATTTGTAGACATAGGCATAGCTTTATAAATATAGGCTATATTTTTTTCTTTTGACCATGATATGTAATCATCTTGATTCAAAACAGTAAATATCGAGTATCAGTAAATATTGAGTTCAATGATTAATACAACATAGGCTTATAGGTTGTTGTTTTCCATTCGTTATTTTCGGCTTATTGCATGTTCGATTGGAGTTATTAAACATACAAATTAGTCTGCGAGGCTCATTAATATTTGTGCATTGTCCATGTGTAACCTATTCATTATGCAAGCTATTATACAGGCCAACTGCGGGCTACATTGCATTTTAAACACCACAATTAAGATTACTTAACTTTTTTTGAGTAAATTCATGAAAATTATACCACTGTGGAAAGTATATAGGCCTATGCGTAGGCCTTATTAGGCTATTAGGCTACTTACTGTTCTAATAAAACATGCTTTTCCTGAAAAAACTGTCCAGGAAATATTCCCTGACACAAGCCTAGCAAGGCCTATCTTTAATCCACTGCCTTTCTCAACTCTCTTTAACAACTCCCTTTCAAAGACTACGGGACAATGTGGTTTTGTGTTTGAAAGTGAGAGAAATCTTTGATACGGCCCACTTTTTGTGGACACAAAACGGACAGAAGAAAAGATCCATGGCCTCTCAGTAGGCATATATACTGCCTTCTTTTCAGGGGCGCCTTGTCCCTGAACTGAATACACTGAGATGTTAATGCCCAAACCCTCTCCCTTTCCCCGCCATTTGTTCCCGCGCGCTTATTGTCATCTGAACACATCTATTGTGTCTGGAATCAAACTTGAGAGGATTTAAGCAACTTTGAAAGTAGTCTATAGAATCTCCATTGAGCATGTCGCGTGTCCAACAAATGGCATGGTCCCGTTTCACATTCGATTTTTCACTTCGGCTGTTATCAATCATTTACACCACAATTATAGGCTACATAATATATGGCCTACTTCCACGATACTTCCGCTGCCACTTTATTTAACGTCACAAGAATTTAAAACGTTTAGATTTTTAGAAGAACAAAAAAGCTGAAGATAGAAAGTGTCTAATGTTGTGGCTATAATGTATATTTATTCAGGGTTGGCTGTACTTCAAGGAAAAGTCCCCGATTCTCCAGAAGGTCTCCGTATATTGTCCATGTCTGTGATGCGCAAAGCAGTGCAGGTGGGCTAGTTCAGGCGGTTCAGCTGGCATGACTTTCCCAAGGGTTGTGCCTTTTGAGGGCGCTGTGTGAAGAATCTGGAGGCAAGGGCCTCAAGACAGGGGGCGGCCCACCGATTCTCCTCGGTGCCTGCGAAGACAAAAGTGGCAATGCATTATTTCTGAATAAAACAAAAACATAGGGAACACATATTCACATATTCACTTCTGTATAATGTAATGGTGGATATCGTTGAGATAGGCCTAGATATGCTTTATGGTCGCAAGACGATTTAGTGTGTGACCATAGGTTTTTGCAACAGGTGTCTCAGATTCTTGTATCACCAGAAAATCGAAATGTTGTGGAGACATGGAGAGAATTTCCACGGTACTGCCTTTAACCTCATTGGCGTGAAACTCCGATATAAAAGAATCAATAGCAAGACCTGGTATGAGTCCCCAAACCGAGCAAAACACAATTAACATCAACACATTATGGGGTGATTTTCTACGCTTTTCTGTAAAATCTCACCTCACACGTTGAATGTTGAAGCCTACTGATATGTCTATTGGCGTTTACATTTAGCCTATGGAAATTGCATCAAATTTCAATGAACATGTAGTAATTTTTTATAATTTAGTTGACAGAACATTGACATTAGCTCACCACACACTAATTGAAGGCTATGAAAATAGCTAAAATAAAAAGGCAAGCATTGAAACCTACTTTCCCTCAAATGTAAAAAAAAAAAAAAAAAAAAAAATCTATGTTCCAGATATGGTAGGCTATAATATACCTTTATTTCATCAATTCATTAAATGTGTTGATATAGTTAAACGCCTATAGATGCTAGTTGTTTTTTGGAGACAATGTAATTTTCGCAATGACTGTGCTTCTTTCCACAAATAACATAACGTTATAATAATATATTAAGATTTAGATATTAGATATTTACGCTGTTAGAGATCCAAGATATGCCGCCTTTGGAGATGATACGCGTTCAATAGATTATTCGTTGAGAGCTCTTGGCTGATTGGTTATTTGGGGCTGTCAAAGCAGCGCTCATCTCGGCGCGCGCGACCCACAGGGCATTTGTTGCATTGAGATGTTAAGTGGGGGACGTTATAAATCGGCCCCGGAGGCAGAATTCCTTCACTCGTGCGCCAGGAACAGTTCAGGCAGTAGGTCAACAACATCTGTTAGCAAACCAGAAACTACCTTCAGAATGGTGTCGACATCCGATTGTGTAATCAAGACCAAAATCATAAACGGGAAAAAGGTGTGTAACCTATGTTACCTACATGCATGCTTTATTGGCAAGTAATAATAGCTTTCAAACAAATGAATGTCAAAAACGAATATTTTAAAGTAACTGATGGATTGTTTGTTAATGCATTCATTCTTTCTTTTTTTAAGGTATCCAAACCATTGATGGAGAAGAAAAGACGAGCGCGCATAAATAAATGTTTGGACCAGTTAAAATCTCTGCTGGAGAATTATTACACCAGCAATGTAAGTAATACTTCGAATCTATTAGGTCAATTGATACAAACCAATCGTGCTTTAGTGCTTAGTGGCTAAATGTATGCTCCTTTTCAGATTCGAAAACGCAAACTCGAGAAAGCGGACATCTTGGAACTAACTGTAAAGCATCTGAGAAATCTTCAGAAGATCCAGAGTGGTGCGTTATCCATCACAACTATTTGTTATCTCGTTCTAGGCCTTGCCTCGATAGGCTGGCCTATCACTATTAGCTTCTACCAGCAATTATTCGATCTACTGTCAAGTAACATTTTCGCCAGGCTGGGTTTTACGCATGGTGCCATATTTACTCAAAATGTTCCTCTCATTTTCTACAGGATTTTCCAAGAACTCCGAGTATGCTGAATACCAAGCTGGCTTCAGGAGCTGCCTAGCAGGCGTGAACCAGTACTTGGCAGACAACTCGAGTGGGAGCAGCAGTCGTTTGACCATGCTGACGCACATTTCAAGCAGCCTGCACTGCGCCGGAGGACAGGCTCAGAACTCCAGCACCGCGGACAGCGACACGGTAGCAAAACATGTGCTGCCCGAAACTGTTGTGTGCTGCCCGATGCAAAGACATCTTCCTTCGATAGTTGGGCACGAAGTGAGCAAGGCACCGACCACAGTGCCCCTCGCCCGGTGCATCAGGGCGCTCGAACCTTACAGCGCCACGGTGCACGTGTCCGAATCCAAACCTACTAAACTCTCCGCAGGGACCAGTCAAGTCATCGTATCCACAAATAAGATTAAACTAAATAACAGTCTCAGCTCATGCTACAGAAACAAGTGTCTCTCAAATGGTCAACACAGCCATGCAGTTACCATGCACAATGTTTGGCGTCCTTGGTAGCATGTTGAATAGAGATTTATTTGAACTGATAAATACTTTGTGTAGTATTTGCACGGTGTAGATTTGTATTTTCTAAATACTGTTTTTACTATTGTACAGATAAAAAAAAAAAAATTGTATCAATAAAATCAAAGAACCGAAAGAACTAAATAAGCCTTTTGTCGTCTTATTTGGTAGTGGACTGGGCAAGTGGATGGATGGGAAACTCACACACACATTTCTTTACGAAAGTAATAAGTCATTCTGTAACCAATTTGTACAATACAGAATAAAATGCAATAGTAACAATGCATTTATTCACCTAAACTCATCTTGCAAGCCAAGTAGGCCATTCCTCATCATCTAAGTATTTAGCTTCAGTCTCTGAAGCAGCCATGACCTTAGCTGGCTTCATAGGGCTACTGAATAGACTCGAATAGATAACACCAATGCAAATCTTAATACAAAAGCTTTGCAAAATTCGTAAAAATGCTTTGCCCTAACCGCTCCCCCTTTTTGAACTTGGAGTCATTCTTCTAACCTCTCCATGGTTGCTCACATGGAGTGATGTATTCATCCTTGTCACTGACATGGTTAAAAGTGTGTTTTATACAGATGTAGGATCTTCATTTGATCACCCTGTTGCAAGAGAAGGTTGCTGCAATGCAGGACATTTTAAACTTGTAGTGTATTTGAGATTTGAAAAGGCTTCTGAAGTTAGTCATTTCCACTTTGACATTTCAGACTTGATTTTCCACATTTGCTGCAGGATTATTTTCCCGCTGTAGCAAACAAAACTGTCTCACATTAACATTTTACATATGTAATGACAATTGTTTCGAATCTGCAGTACGCCTAGTTAGTAAGCTGGAATATAAATTAGCCACTTGGCTGGTGGGGGAAGTTATAGGTCGTACATTGTTTTTATTCATTTAGCCTGTTATTAAACAGGGGTGTGTCATCCTGTACCAAAGTCCAAAAGCATATCAATAAATCCGTGTATGAAGTTGCACAGAGAGCTGTGCCACCAGGTGCTTGATACAGGTTTAGAACATGCATTCAAATGGTGGCGGACCTCACCAGGTTCTTCGCTCGAAAAAGCAACATTGGGACTGGCCAGGGGATTACGTTTATTTTAATATCTATAACTTGACCATTTTATATTCTATTGTTGTTTTTTCTTCTTCTTTATTTCGACTGCAGGTAAAGATACAAACATGGCTGTCACCTGTTGCTGAAACGATTGGCATCGGGTAACCTTGGCATTTGGTTCCCAGGGGTACCCCATGTTCCCAGTAGTGCCACATCTATGATAAAGCTCAAGCTGCTATGTATTAACATTGTCAATGAAGCTATAGCCTATATCAGTCCCTTTCCTACATTGGCAATGTTAAGACATTGGCCTAAGTAACCAGTGAGGAAACAAATCTGGGGGGTTGTCAACCGCCTAGGGCGCATCCCATGACTCGCCATTCATCTCATTGTTCTCCAGTTTTACGCATAACTACCGAAACAGCAGCGCGCAAATTAGGTTCTTGTTGAACAGCACAGCAATTTTCTGCTACTAATTATTTACATGCACGTTATCTGCTTTCTCGTCTCATGTTATCTTAAACGCTATGGAGGTTTGGGATTCATTGTGGACCAGACGTTGGTTTTGGAAGCTCATACATATAAGAATAGTAGCTTAATTTCACTTCCATTTAGTCCGTTTGGGTAGGCCTATATATCCTAAAGATAGCAGGCTACTCATAAAGATGTATCGATATAGCCGGCCCAAACTGACCCCAAAAATAAAAGTTGGTTTCTTTTGGACGGAAAACAGCGTTTCCGCTGCTATAGTGGGTTGGAGGTCTAGCTAGCATCAGTATCATAAAATGGCTCTCTTTTCATGTCGACTAAGGTTGGAGAGGATGGCACCTTGCAGCGAGGAGAATCACTGAAACGCCCATCGCTCTTTCAGATGGTATTGCCGGCCTGCTGCGTGCTGGGGACGTTGACAAGGCATGGGTTCCCGTAGAAAAGGGCGCCTTCCAGCAATGTGAGAGAAAAAGAGGACAAAAAAGACTATGCCTGGTTCAAGTTGCTTGTGTGCAAACTCTGACCCACACGCTATTTGTAGACTGCGCGGATCACATTAATGGCCTATATCTCTATGCCTTTTCTTAGCAGGCCTACACCATGCATTCACGTTTTGGCCGTCATAATTATAGCCTACATTTTGTACTAAATGTTCGTTTATATCTAACTTCAGAGTTGGGTTTTAGACGATTGTGACCAGGGTAGCCTATTTAGAGCAAGCCGTTTTAAATATAGGCAGACCCACTGCAACCATATGGGCCCAAAAGTCCCGCTGTTGCGCTTTTAGTGAAATGAATACATGGAGATGTATAGGCTAAAGAACCTACCAAAGCCCTTGAGTTTGTTTTACTTTAGAAAAGCCAAGCCACGTGATGTGCACCCTGAATGCACTGAAACTTTTAAGAATTTCTATGAACTCGTCTCAGCGTTGTTTAAATAAGCTAGTTTGGTTTGCACCATAATAGTGGTGCATCAGAGCCGAAACACAGAGAATGGAAAATAAAAACGTATTTGCATTAGACTGTGCCCAGTCAAGCGCCCATAAGAGGCAGACGTGTAGGCCTGGCCTATATACAGCGATGCAAAGAGCCATGCCCCGTGTCCACCGAGCCTTTCAACACCCTGTGGTGGACTAGAGAGATGTTTTTTTCAGGTGGAACATTTGGTCTATGACCAAGGTGAGGCTTATTCGATATTCTCTTGGCCAATTTTTTATAGGGCTACACTAAAACGAAGAGTGCAAAATAGCCTCAAATCATCTAATTTGAGAGAAACTGGATAAAATCCTATCTATTTTAAAGATAGAATCCTTTATTGAAACAATAACAAAGCATAGTCCCCGCCCCCTTTTCGCTAAAAAGCTAAGGGATGGGGTGAAGAAATGTAACCACTCTTAAATTCATAGACAGAGCTATGAATGCAAGGACTGGCCATCCATGATATACAATGTCACATTTTAACCATGTTTTGAGGCTATACAGTGTTCGTTTACATTGAAGTTGTTTACAAACATTGGAGTAAAACAAGTTTATTATTGGGTTGTGGTGGGGTACGACAGTTGAACTAAACTCATGTATAGGTTAAGAATCAATCGGTAGGCTTATGTATCATTCATTTATGAGATGATTCTAGCGTTAAGTAATAGGACTGATATGGGTTAAATACTCGACTACCCCCATTCCACCAACGAAAATGTATCATAATTAGGCATATGTATAATCGTTGCAATTGGGTGTATTAACCATGAGACCAGGTCGCAGCACGACTAGACTTCCACAATACCGTGGAATTTCCCTTAGAGATGGATAAAGACCCATGTCGAGGCTCACAGGCTGCGGGTAAGTTGTGAACAAGGTGTGGGCATTCTCCAAGGAAACGAGGTTGAGGGGCTAGACGTAACTGAATCTGCAGAGTCAAGCGTTCACAACACCTGCTAAAAAAAGTATGATCGTGTAAATGTAGGCTACTTGAGTTTTTAAGGGGCTTGGCTTACGATACGTGAATTATGGACCAGACATGACTGCATGCGTGAAATGGCAGTGTTCAGGGGCAAGTTGAGGATGTTCTTCAGCGTCATACAGAGCTAGTCCTGAAAAAAATCACATGAAGTTGGAGTGCTAGAACTGTCTATTGAATAGACTACATTAGTGATACTCAAATTGCCGACCACATCTGGACCGCGAGCCCATTAGGAATTGTGAGTGCATAAGAAATATGTCAAAAACAATATATGTCGAAACATCTGCTTTATTTTTTTCTGGTCCTTACAGAATAATATCTCGAATTATCTCAAAGAAGTGTGAACATCAATTCAATAAAACCGAGTTGTGAATCAAACTCTAATATGGTTGATGTGCACCTCACGGAAAAAAACAAAAACAAAAAAACAATTCAAAATACAAACGCAAAACACACTTTCAACGATTTCAAACTAATAAAGTGTTTTTTCCCACTGCAACTTTGATTCGAAATAGATCTTTATCCTTTTAACAAAACCATCATCTGAGCAACAAAAACACCAAATATTGTTCATAGGATTGACAGTCATAAAAGCTTTAACAGAGCAGGATATGTTACAAAATTAGATTCTGATAAATAGGTAGGCTACTGTAAACACAGAGAAAAACATAATGCAGAAAAAGTCAATGACGTGGCATATTTCGAAAAGGGAATATAAAGACGGCAATACTTTCAAAGAAAGGTGTTCACATTATGATATTCATTTGAATATTGAACAAGGGGTGAGAGGTGCACAATTAACAGGCTAACCTAAATTAATAACCTGGACTTTGGGAGCATGATTTATGCTACAAATTAGCTTAAAGTGTATGCAAAACATTTGTAAGCAAAGTATTATGATAATAGCACACTTTCTATGAGGCACACACACATTATACCTTATAGGTGCATTTATCTAGCCTGGGTACCAGTTTCTGAGGTCAATTGAACTCGACCAAAACAATGGGAATACCATGGAAACGAGTGGGGGAAAGATCCCTAATCTCCTCATTGTCCAACAACAACATTTGCCTACATTTAGGCTATTGTTTATATGTGTATTTCACACTATGTTGGGGGTAAACATCGGAGTATAATGCTTGTATGGATGTCAACCCCAATACATGTCCATCAAGTCATCATCATAAATCAACTGCTTAAAAACGACTTTGACTAATGTCACCGATTTCTGTATGCTAATTTAGCTATGCTATCAGTTTATAGGAATACCATTTAGCGATTAGTAGTCACTTCTAAACCTGAAAAGGGACAACTAGCCTAACTGTTATACAACGAAAACAGTCAAAAATATAAAAATCGGACTTTAGTAATCACATCGTGTGCCTGTTACAATACATTAATCATGACGGATTTGACAAATATCCTTATTGCTTATTACTGATGAATGTGTTTTTATTTATTTATTTCTGCTTGTATTTATATTTTGATTTGTGTATTTTCTATAATGTATGTAATTCATGGCTCATCTGTAAAAGAGACCTTGGTGTCAGTATGACTTCCTGATAAAATAAAGGTACAAATATATACATAACAGAATCAGTCAAAAGTTTGGACACATACTTATTCAAGTATTCGAGTTTTTCTTTATTTTTTACTATTTTCTACATTGTAGAATAATAGGGAAGACATCAAAACGATGAAATAACACATATACATCATGTAGTAACCCAAAAAGTGATCAAAACAAATCAAAATATATTTTATATGAGGTTCTTCAAAGTAGCCACCCTTTGCCTTGATGACAGCGTTACATACTCTTGGTATTCTCTCAACCAGCTTCACGAGGTAGTCACATGGAATGCTTAAATTAACAGGTGTGCCTTGTTAAAAGTTAATTTGTGGAATTTCTTTTTGCGTTTGAGCCAATCAGTTGTGTTGTGACAAGGTAGGGGTGGTATATAGAAGATATATGGTAAAAGACCAAGTCCATATTATGGCAAGAACAGCTCAAACAAGCAGAGAAATTACAGTCCATCATTACTTTAAGACAAGGTCAGTAAATTCTTTGAAAGTTATTTGAAAGTTTCTTCAAGTGCAGTCGCAAAAACCATAAAGTGCTATGATGAAACTGGCTCTCATGAGGACCGCCACAGGAATGGAAGACCCAGAGTTAGCTCTGCTGCAAAGGATACGTTCATTAGAGTTAACTGCACCTCAGGTTGCAGAGCAAATAAATGCTTCACAGAGTTCAAGTAACAGACACATCTCAACATCAACTGTTCAAAGGAGACTGTGGTAATCAGGCCTTCATGGTCAAATTGCTGCACAGAAACCACTACTAAAGGACACCAATAATAATAAGAGACTTGCTTGGGCCAAGAAACACGAGCAATGAACATTAGACCGGTGGAAATTTGTCCTTTGGTCTGATGAGTCCAAATTTGAGATTTTGGTAACCAACCGGTGTCTTTGTGAGACGCAGAGTAGGTGAACGGATGATCTCTGCATGTTTGGTTCCCTCGTGAAGCATGGAGGACGAGGTGTGATTGTGTGGGGGTGCGTTGCTGGTGACACTGTCTGTGATTTATTTAGAATTCAAGGCACACTTAACCAGCATGTCTACCACAGCATTCTGCAGGGATACGCCATCCCATCTGGGTTGAGTTGGACCACAAAGTGAAGGAAAAGCAGCAAACAAGTGCTCAGCATATGTGGGAACTCCTTCAAGACTGTTGGAAAAGCATTCCTCATTAAGTTGGTTGAGAGAATGCCAAGAGTGTACAAAGCTGTCAAAAAGGCAAAGGGTGGCTACTTTGAAGAATCTCAAATATAAAATATATTTTCATTCGTTTAACACTTATTTGGTTGCTACATAATTCCATATGTGTTATTTCATAGTTTTGATGTCATCACTATTATTTGACAATGTAGAAAATAGTAAAAATAAAGAAAAGGTGTGTTCAAACTTTTGACAGGTACTGTATATATATCCACTTTGTTGAATGTGCAACAATCGAGCGTGTTTCTATACCCCATGGTCTGCGTTCCATTGACCTCTTAACCGCATTTATGTCATATGCCAAATGTTTAGCTTATATGCCAAATGTTTGGCATATGACACAGAGTACAAGGAGTGGAATGTTAGCAGAAAGAGTCTGGTACCCAGGCTAGCATTTAACTCCATACTCTTATAGTGCATTATAATGCATATTATAAGCTTTCATGACTCCAAGTAGTTATAACATCCTTATAGGACATCATCACTATGATGCATTATAATACCAATGTGTGTGTGCCTCATAGAAAGTCTAGATTTTTTTACAACATAATAAGGCTATAAAAGGGTTAATTGGGGCACACTGCGAGTTGAAAGTACTATCACTCCATTTAATGAATTGATCTGCAAACCTACACAAAACTTGTCTAAATACATTCATGTCAAATGTCAAACTTAGGATTTTAGAACTGCCAAATTAACATATTTGGGGAATATTACATTTTAAAGTTTAAAACATTTGTAATAACAAGTTATCAATAGAATTCAAATCTTTCCAGCATGAGGAAGACTCCGTTGCCTTGATCCATCATGCCTCAATGGTCTTATACACCTGATGGGCCCCGATTTCAAGTGTTTCCCAAAACACAATCTAGAGTTTTGTAAGAATTTAAGCCAAGGATGTCAAAGCAAAAAGGAATATAAATGTGTACCCACACCACCAGTGAACCACATACTCTATAAACACTGCAGTGCATTGGTGGTGGTGAATTTAATGAACACCATTCACGTTCCTTCAGCCATGCTTGGCTTCACTTCTTACTGGCCACCCTTTGGCATGTCAAACATTCTCTGAAAAGGCACCTCGTTCTAGTCGAGGTCACCCAGAGAACCTGTACTTCTATTCATGGTCCTTCGATCCAGATTCACTGATTGGTCACAGTTAAATCAATAGAAATAGAATCCCTAAAACGGGGAAGACCCTCAGACCATTGCAGTTTGACTGTACCCTCATTGGTACACTTAGTATGACTGACATGGAATTCTATTTCTATGGTGCAAGTATGTGCCAGTAGCACTGAATGTGGCCCTCATCCTTTTTAACAGACACTATTTTAGACTATTTAGATGCAGCTCAGCAAAAGGAGGCGTAATCCTAATTTGAGATCTGCATGCATAATTTTACCTCCCAGATATATCACATTGACATCAATGACTGATTTATGTGAATGTCTGAGTTACATCTTTCAAATTGGGATATGGCAGATGTTTTGGACATGAGCCATTGGGTGCGTCTCAATAGTGTAGTGACTCCCTCTCCTCGTCTCCTTTCTTCATCCTCACTGAGCTGAAAGAATGGGAAAGGTGTAAACTGATTGCAAGATTTACCTTATCATTTGATATCTGTGCCGATAGAGAGGAGACAAGGAGGCTTGGAGACCAATTCCGACTATTGAGATGCACCCCTGGTCTGGAGGATTTTCCTCTGCACATCCTGGTGCTTCCTAAAAGGGCCACTGGGGCCAATCTAGGGATATACAGATTGACCAACACTCTGCTGCCAAGTGTCAAGCACCATTTGTGAGGTTAAGCTACTGTTAACGGCTGATGTATATCATATTATGTATGTCTGCATGAATATCTGTGCGTGTGCTGAGCACTGTTACACATTTGTAATCATAAATATCGAATGACAGTATTTATAAGAGGAAACAAGAACACATCCCAGTCAAATCCTCAATGAAAGAACGAGGAGCACACCAAACCACACATCCAATGTACCTGTAACTGTCATTATGTACACGTCACATCCACTCCACGCCGAGTTAACTTTTTCAAAGTGTCTAAGGGACGTCATGGTAGAAATTCTTCTTACACAACCATGTAGAAAATGACACTGAAGTGAGGCAATTGCAATAATGTCTTTGTATAGGATATTTAACGATAGGCCACAACACAACATCAGAGGGCTTCCTTCATGAAGAAATAAACTTTTGTATATTTCCTAAAAACATTCCCTCTCTTCCTTGTTTATTTTGATCAAAAATCTAGCAAATGATCATCCATCAAATAGACACGTCATAACCACAACAAATAAGAACATGGCCTGTTTTGGCCTTGCCCTCTCATCTCATAACACCTTACACAATCTCTGAGATTTTGAAGTGCAAAAAAATATCAAAATACCAATTTCCCCCCCAATCCTCGTACAATAAATGACACAAAACAAAAGAGTGGAATATGCACAAGGAGATGTTAGTATGGGTTTACTAAAAGCAATGTGTTTGAGTCACTATGTGGTGGAGATTAATGCCTCCCAGGAATTGCACAGCCTCTTTCAAAGTTGCTACGTTGTCTAGCCTACCAGGTACTAAAGCAAAGGTAGGCAGGTAATGAAATGTGTACAAAGCTTTAAGGCCAATAAAACAGAGTATAAGTCCTGGCTTTGGGAGTTTAGTGTGGTTGAAAAAAATCAACCATTATTTAGGATATACCAGTATGAAATCTTTCCACCACCCCAATGCCATGGTTCTGTAATAATAATACTAATAATATTCATAATAAAAACGTTCTCTACTCTATCTAGGTGGCAGATCCTATGGAATCTGAGTGAAATGTGATATATCCCGAGGCTGATGCAGAAGGTGAGCTTATAAAACTATTTGTGCTCCCTTTACTGTCTCCCGTAGTCAGGTGCTTGTGTCCCCCCCAGTCGGGCCCAGCTCTGTGGGCTCCTGTCCTGCTGGGCCTGTGAGACGAGTGCTCCCCAGTCCGCAGGCTTTGCCCCGCGGGGACTAGTTCGCCATGGCGCTTCTCCTCCCGCCGGTGCTCACGGAGGGAACCTGAACGGCATGCCCCGGAGCTTTCCCCACCGCACGCCCTGTCTGCCCTGTGTGAGCCATCTGGTGACCCTCCCCGACTGCAGCTCCTGCCATGCTGCGAGAGGCGCCGCAGGGCATGGGGCTCACGCTCAAAATCGGTGAGCGGGAAATGCGGATACAAGATGATGTGCTGCTCGTAGACGTCTGGGATGAGGGAAATGGTGGAGGTACGGCGTGGGCTCTTCATGGGACTGGGAAGCGGGGTCTCATCGATAAAGTTGATGACCTCGTCGCGGCTAAAGCAGCGCAAATCTGCCTCCTCGTAGCGCTCGCCACCGCTCACCCGCGGCAGCTGCTTGAGCATGTGCCCGCTATCCTCTGAGCGCCGGCGCTTGCGGTGAGGGTGGCTCTCCTCGTGGTAGGAGACCGGGCTGCTCCTGCGCCTCTCGTGGCGTGGCAAGCTGGAGTTGTAATGGACCATCCCCATCACGTCCTCCGTGGAGCCCCAGTGGTGTAGGTAGGAGGGGATCTGGCCGCTGGTCCACATGTCGGTTTCGTCGTGGGAGAATCTTCTTGTAGGGGGTACCTGGCGCAACACAACACACAGACCAATAACATCAGCTTGTATGGAGAAGGTTAGGCCTGGATAATATGCATATGAAAATGGCTATACATTCATACATTTCGATGAAAAAAGAACAGCAATACATTTTGTTTCTCTTACTGCTAAAACTACAAATGCAAAGTTCTTTAAATGATTTGGTGTTAAACATTAGGCTGTTTTCTAATCAACAGTTGTCTTCTCTAACATGAGTCAACTCAATTAACACATATCTGTTTTTGAAACTATTATGACAGTAATACAGCACTATTATAACAACTAACTTGTCGGGCTAAACGGCATTCTATTCCAAATTGATACTCACATTCCACATTGTTCTGAGAACTAAGTAGGAGAGACATAACGTCAGCTTTTAGTATGGGTTTGTCAATGAGAAGATACACAGCACAAAACTAATATCAGAGTGCCACTATGTGGTGTCTTTTGGTAAATGCAGAAATGAAACAGCAGACGATACAGTAGCGTTGAGTGAGAAGTTTGACCAACAGGGGGAAGCAAAGCACGAGTAGTAGTTGAAAATGAGGAATGACAGGGGAAGGAGGGGGAATGTCATCCCAACGAGATGCAACATGGCAAATGAAAAAGTCTGATTCTGTAAATATAAGCCATTTGAGAATTGCACCAACAATTCTTAAATGGAGCTACATGTTAATGTTATTTTAAAAAAAAAGGATTTATTGAAATGTATTGACAAATTGTAGCACCCCAAATAGTTGGCAACAATATGTAGTTAATAAATCTGTTTCAATGCCATGACATGTATTTAGTTGTAACACATTTGTTTTATTGATAATTATTTATTGATAATTATTTTCCATTATACAGTATTGACTGCTAAAACACAGACTGTATCTTAACCAATTACATACTGAGTGCACAAAACATTAGGAACACCTTCTCTTTCCATTACATAGACTGTGAAGGTAAAAAAATCCAGGTAAAACCTATGATCCCTTATTGATGTCACTTGTTAACTCCACTTCAACCAGTGTAGATGAAGGGGAGGATACAGGTTAAAGAATGATTTTTAAGCCTTGAGACAATTGAGACATGGGTTGTGCATGTGTGCCATTCAGAGGGTGAATGGGCAAGACAAAATATTTAAATGCCTTTGAACGGGATATGGGAGTAGGTGCCAGGTGCACCGGTTTGAGTGTATCAAGAACTGCAACGCTGCTGGGTTTTTCATGCCCAACAGTTACCCGTGTGTATCAAGAATGGTCCACCACCCAAAGGACATCCAGACAACTTGACACAACTGTGGGAAACATTGGAGTCAACATGGGCCAACATCCCTGTGGAACACTTTTGACACCTTGTAGAGCCAATCCCCCGATGAACTGAGGATATTCTGAGGGCAAAAGGGGGTGTAATTCCTAATGATTTGTACACTCAGTGTATAAGATGTACTATTTAGACAAAACAGAATCAATGGTTTAATGAGTCAATGTGGTGAAATGATAGCTACTGTATACATCTCTGTTTCAATAACTATCCCAAAATAGAATAGACTCGATCCTACTAGAAAATAGAATGAGCGTGACTATCAACAAGAGACTGAATCAGGAGATCAAATTTCAGTCTATATCATATCATAGGCCCATAGATTTCATGGCTACTAATTTGAAGTCCAAGTTGCCAGATAAGAAACGTCGGCCAACTGGCAGCTAGTTATAATGCAGCCAGCTATCATAAACCATTTATAAAAAAACATGAATATTTGATGTCTAAATCTAAGGGCTACACCTCCTGTGTGCTACTTTCTTGTTAGCATTACACTGTGCTGTGCTACATGTGGTTTTGCTAGCAGCTATTTGCTACATGGAGTAGTCGAGAGCCCAATTGGGTGATTGTTTTGCAAAAAGAATGGAACAAAGATGACACAGTGGTAGATGTCTTGCGGGGGTGACCGTAAGTCTGGGTTGTGTTAGGTAAAAGGGCCATGGCCATTCTTAGTTTAGGTCTCCAAATTCAGCCTTCAAAAGCCTTCATTTCCTCTCCAATCCTCTAATTATGCTGCTCTTTTAGTTCATTTTTATCTGGGCCACACGACTGCACGCACACACACTCACGCACACATTGTGCGCAAACTCGCACACACACACACGCGCACAAGCACTCGCACACACACAGTTGTGGTTTGGTTGTTTGTAAGCTCTTGAAGACTGCATGTTGGGAGAGCAGCATTGGGGTTCCTAATAATATGTCAAAGAGGAGCATTTCACAGCTCTACAACTGACTTGCTTTGAGCCCGGAGTCAATAGGACTCAATTGGAGTCAATGGTACTCAATAGGAGTCAATGGTACTCAATTGGAGTCAATGGTACTCAACAGGACTCAATAGGAGTCAAAAGGACTAAATAGCATTAGCACGAGCAAGCATTTGCATTGTTTTAGCAGAGTGGTTCAGTCAAGGATATTGGAAGTCAGCATCAGCCCTACCCCCTCATACTATTCTGGTACTTCTATGTTTAACTTGTGATTCTACGATGAATAGGTTGGAGGTCTGTGAAAGACCCACCTATAAACATTAGAGAAACTTATCTGCAATGAAGGTGAAAACAACTGATGGTCATATTTGCCAAACATTAGTCAGCCAGATATATGCTTTTTGACCTTTCAATGCCATGTCTAGATAGGAAATATCAGTTAGCAAAATGTAAAATGATTCCAGCAAGATCAAACAATAAGATAGATATTATAGTAGGCCGAAGGGCCTCTTTCACCATGCACATTGTTATCTGTATTTGAAGTGAAAAATCAATCAATTGATGAAATAATAAAAATCAATGGAAATATACCTGCAAATACTGCATTTTATCTTCCTGTAGTTGCAATGGATACCCTTGTGGGACCCCCATTTCTAAGGTTGAGAATTCGTACTTGGCAATACGGTCTACCGTCATGATATCAGCCGCGGAGCTATAGTCATATGGTCTGTCATATATTAAGTCCGCATGAATTCCTCCATCTTGGCTGTTTTCTGCAAAACGCAGAAAAGCATACGCGGCGTCAGGATTAAAGACCAACGTACTCAAAATACACAGACAGACAGACAGACAAGACGAATAGATAATAGAGACAATTCATCTTTCTCTTTTTTCGGGGGGTGTCCGCTGGGGTTCCTAATCAAACAGGAGTCACTGTAGCCCTCGAGGCCTCGAGACATTCTTGCACTCTGAGTCTTTTTTTTTTTTAAAGTTAATATTTTAAAATAAAAAAAATATTCTAGTATGAATCATTAAGTGTTATATATATTTTTATTCAGAATACTTCAGACTATCACGATATATTATATTATTAACTAGTGCCTTTTTTTGTTGTCTTTGTGGCAATCACAGATCTTTGCTTTGGTGAAAATAATTTCCGATATTGTTGTGAACTTAGTCTGAAGTGTTTCGAATAACAGGGAACATAACACTAAGTGGGTCATTATGTCGTAGATTGTGACTAAATGATTGTGACTAAATGATCTCTGCAACAAGATGCCCTATGGCTCAGAGGGTTGAACAGTGCATTTGAAAAGAATCACTGACTGAAAATCATGACTGTGGGCGTTTACCGAATAGAAAAATACAAAACAACTTCCAAATTCAGAGACCCTGTCCAGAAATAATGATATTAATCTTTCAAAAACTGGGGCTTATCGTGAGAACCATAATACTACAAATCAAAGGAATACTTTCAAGTAATCATTTTACATACTGTATAACTTGTCAGGCAAATTTAGGATCAAAAGAAGAATTGCATTCGATTCAATGAGAGGTCAATTGGAGATCGGTGTAAAATGCTGATCTTAGGACAAATGTTGGCCGGTAGGATGGAGGATGAGATTGGCTATTTGCACAGGCAGCATAGCATGCAAGTCAGTAGCTTTGGAAACAAGAAACAACCCTTATACATACAACTGTATTGTGATATACAAGGCAAGCCCTCTGAAAAATAAATAAACGCTAGCAACATTAAAACCACACAGAAAATACATTGTCCTACATTTGAGTTTTTTGCCTTATGCTAAACAATCAACATGGATGGACGTATAGAAAGGGAGGTTATTCAAAAAGGTGTGGGAGTTAGAAAGAGGGGAGAGGGGAGATATTAAGTTGAGTTTAAACAATTTCATTGCAAGAAAAGGCAAGTTATTTCACAGGGTTCATTTCAATTTGCAGGTTTTTAACATTGATGATTTTTCGAGTTTCTTCTTCTTATTTTGATCTCATATCAATATAGAATAGTTCATATCTACCCAATCCACAATTAACAAACTATAGGGGCGATTACGTTTATCATGTGACCTAACTTTAAAGTTAATTAGGGACCACAACTTGGGTAAGTAAGTGTCTGTGTATTCCTGAATTGTAAATATATGTATTCTTTGGATCACTAAGCCATTTTGGTTTGTCAAAATGGCTATCTCATTTGCATAATTTACCTCATTTGCATAATTTGAGGGAATATTGTGAACGAGATTCCTTGTGATGTCTAATAGGCCTACAGCCAACATGGACAGGAACAGTTTAGTGCATTTCCAAAAGAGTATTGAGTCATCCCGGCAGTATCTGTTTACACTCATACGCTGACATTAGTCCAAAGAAACTTGATAGATGTGCGTACAATCATGCCTCGATGGGTATCATAGATTTAAGAAAAATGCATACCAGAATCTCATAGGATTGGAAATATGACCATCGTGCTGAAATGTACTGCGCTTTTTTTTATCTAGTTAAAGTCCTTCAGTATTGGTTTGGTTGTAATCTTCATAAATCCTCTCTTTATTTCTGCGTCGTGTGTCAGGGTGTTCTAGGCCAGGGAAGATTTCACAGTTTGAATGCATTCAAGTGAAACAAAGTCAAATTCTGCAGGGAAAGTATGTGCTTTTCCAGCAATATCTTGTAACAGTCCGAGAGCATAGCATATAATTCACTCTTTTTAAATGAGCCCACTAAGAATGAAACCGCAAAATGTGGCTATAAGTCTTTTTGTTTGGTCACTTCCTCTCCACTTGGAGAAAAAGGTCACATGATAGGTCACATGATAAATTAGACCACATCAAATTGGACCGATCACATAAGGACCCCCGGATGGCTACATATGACCACATTAAAGGAAAATGATATATACTGAATCAAATCTAGCGTTGTAAGCTGAACAGACATCACTCTCAAATCAAGATCTCTCCAACCCTGCTCCCGGAGAACCTTCTAGGTCTGCTTATTTCAGTTGATCTTTATCTACAAATCAATCATGCTCAATTCGTGAATTTTACTACTTTCGACAGAACATCACCATAGACCTACATGGCGCCCCCAATGTAAATCAATTGCCCGATTCAGAATTCAAATACAGTTTTATATCTTCTGAATCCATTCACAGATGACTATCAAATCATCCATTCATAAATCAACCAAGGCCAAAGCTAAGATTGGGCTTGTGCACTAAGGTGAGACGCCAGCAGAGGCTCCAGGACTGGTGGTTGCTGACCTCTACCCTTATCCCCCGCTTAATCAAATGCCCACAGGTCCTATGCCAGTTCTCCAGGACCAGACTTCCAGACCTCTACCCCCTACCTCTTACCCCCCCCCCCCCCCCCCCCCCCCCTCATGTTATGAAGTCACCATAGCCAGGGATTGGAGGGGGTAGATGGTGGACAGATGGAACCTGGCCTGCTCCACCTCCCCCTCCTCGCCTGTTTTACCTTCGTCCACGTCGTCGTTGGACATGATGGCCACACACTTCTCCCAGACCATACGCACGTCTGCGCGGTAGCGGTCGCACGCCCACAGGAACATGGGCAGCAGGATGGACTGAGCGATGGAGCACCACAGCACGCACAGCACCATCCAGCTGTAGGAGCGGTCATACTTCAGACTGGTAAAGCTCACCACCTGCATGAGAGGGATAGAGGGAGGAAGGGAAGATGGAGGGCACAAGGCATAGTCCGGTCAACATCAAGTACAAAGCGAAACTACTACAATACCCAAGCGGATATTTTTCCAACAGAGCGGTTTATGTTTATATCTCAAGAAACACCAGCAGAGAAGTGTGTCTGTGGTGCCTCTCCCTGAGCAAAAGTGTATAGTATAGTATAGTATAGTATAGTAGAGTAGAGTAGAGTAGAGTAGAGTAGAGTAGAGTAGAGTAGAGTATAATGTGTTCCAGGACCAAAGCATGTACTCCTTTTCACTGAGCCTTGACACTTTAATCAAATTGATTAATTCAACTAATTAACCAGCCTGAGCAACAGGGCATAACATTTACTTTTCGGTTCACCAGCCACTGTGGCAGGTAGATTTAAGTAGATTTAAAAATCTACCAGCCACTCAGATTTTTTACCAGCCAAAATACTTTCCCCCCCACAAAAATTACACCAACAAAACAGAAAATAAACGGATGAGCATGTTTTGTAATGTTTAAAAAAATAAATGATGTATTACTAGTAATAATTAACTAATGTGGTATATTGAATAATTATACATTTTGTGACATAAGTCTTTTAACCAAAATATCACAGACAAACATTTTCACCTGCCTCTTTATGAGGCTGCCGTGGTAGCATGACTCCAGTCATGTTTGTGCATGTGAAATTGAGTCTGATTAGTAGTTTAAGTGTCTGATTAAGTGTCTTCTCTTCCCTAGCAGTTGAAACTCAAACAGAAAAACAACCTAACTTGTGAACAAAACAATGTAAATAGCCAAGAAACACAAGGACAAAGTCTCACTTCGTTTCAAGTAAATGAGTTCAACTTTTATGCCTGTGTGCAGTGCTTCTAAAAATGAATCTTTCACTCAGCTCTTCATGTGCGAAGAGGCCCCAGCCAGGCAGTGTTGCAGCGCAAGGTGGAATAGGCTATATAGGATTCATAGTTCTTTGACTTTGTGCGTAGAATTGACCAGCTATCAAACAAAATGTCGGAAATACTTTGAAAACCACTGCATCATTTATTTTACTATAAATATGATCATGCTTGACTATTTTTATTCACAAAATACACATCTTACTTGCCAATGCCAAAATCTACCTGCATTTGGTAGGTGGCATGTGCTAAATTTTAGGCCCTGCTGAGCGACGTCCCTGGTGTAATGAGTCAACTTCAGGAGCACAATGGAGGGTACATCAATGAGCCACTTGATTAGGCCAATTAGATCACTCTCAACCTAATCTACATCTTCATTAGATGTAAGATACTGCAGGGTTTTTCTGGATAAAAAGGGGATTAAGTGGTGGGCGTGACAATGGGCGTGGCAATGGGCACAATAAATATTTTTTTATGTTTTATTTTTTTAAATAAAAATTCTGCAATTCTCTGAATTTTTCGATGGAGCCAAGATACACTATATATAAGAAAGCACACTACACAGCAAAATTATGTGGACACTTGCTACAGCTAGCTAGCACTGCAGTGCATAAGAAAATAGTTTTGAACAAATGAATTCCTTCTAAAATGAAGGAGAAGAGAGCGAGAGAGATATTTATATGTATTTGTAAATATTTATATATTTACAATTTCACTTAATTAGCCGAATGCAGCTAGCTAGTTTAGCTTACTCAAACACCCGGCTCAAACAGAGAAGGATGCTATGTTACCTAGCTGGCTATGGCTATCCAACACTGGAACTATTCCAAGTCAAGGTAAGTTTTTGGTTGTATTAATTTATTGCCACCGGCGCCTGCTAGTGTAACTTCTAAACTGCTTGCTAACTGTACACTGTACTGCATGATTGTAGCAGGTTTACTAACACATTAACTCTAGTAGCTATGTTGACTATGACATTAGCTAATATGGTGACAATGCTGTAGGCTGTGTGTAGTGGTTATGATATGAAGGTTTGGCTTGGAAAGTTTTTTTCGCCTGGTCACATACAGCTGATATGTTGTGCGTTGAAGTCCACAAGCGAAGGGAAAAGGTGACAGGAGGAGTTATCTATCGATCAAAGGGATCATGCTGTTTGTATGTGGCTGCTATGAAAGTGAACTGTGTTTGAGTGTGATCAGGGGTGTATTCATTCCGCCGATTCTGTTGAAAAACAATTCTTAAATGGAAACAACAAACAGAACAAAACAGGGATAAATATACCTGAATTTGTTCAATAGAAACTCTCGTTGGACTGATGATTACACCCTAAATCAGCTAGATGCAGGCAAGATTGTGCAAGGCGGTTTTGAATGTGTCAGTGTCTGTCTCCTTGATTACTCAAACTTCTCTTGACCTGTGCACCTACGCTGTAAACTTTCATTCATAGGCTAGGTTGTAGCAACCTCATGATGGGAAATGGGACCTACCATGATGGGACCATGGGACCATGATGGGACCTCATATCGGGAAAATTCTAGCATCATGTAGTAGCCCAAACCTATCAATGTTACACTGAACTGGGTGAATGGAATATGAATGACAGTCATCCAATATGTTGTAATAGAAATAAGGCCCTGCTCATAAAAAAAAGAATTGCCTTCCCTCATCTTAAACGGCACCGACTACCCCTGGATTCTACACATTCTGCCATGTAGCTGAGAGAACATTTGCTGTTTTAAAGATAATTTCCTGCAATATTATGCATTTTGCCATGGCTAATGCTGTGTTCTTTTGCTCAAACTTAATAACAAAATAAATTCTGTTAAATTAATTGTTTTTGGAAATTTCAAATCCCCTGACTGTTTTATTTTGGCAGTTTGGACTTAGACGTTCCGTAAAAATGCTTAAGGGGCCCACCTAAGGGTTTCTATGCCAGGCAAATCCCTATACTGTACACCGCAAGCCAACGGACCACCCAATCACAATGAATCAAGTCAACAAAATCATCAGAGGACAGGCTTATTAGGGCTTAGTACTAAATACTCAATCAAGTTAATAAAATGAAATTCACATTTGCCTTTGAATGCACAATCTGTGAGATTTCCCCCATTCAATGTTCAGTTCAATTCAAATAATGATTGTTAAAGACTGTAACACCCTTTGAGCTTAGCAAACTGTCATACCCTATCATAAACCAAGGATGTACGCCTATTACTCATCGTTGTTGTATTTTGGCATTTTAGTTTTTATAAACAAACAACACAATGTATAGCTTTGAAATACGTTTAAAACCATCATGTCGATCTCAGAGACTGTCAGTCCTTCCCTGCACCGATAGATCAGTCTGTGAATTTGAGAGGGGTTACATTAAACCATCCCTCTAAGCTTACTCAAACTAAAGTGGCAGGGTCAGGCTGTTAAAATCACAGATTGTGCCTTTAAGCACCATAATAAAGGCACCGACATGTCTCCCCTCCAGCGGCTACACTTGGTTTGACCTCTGAGTGGGGAAGTCACAGTTCCTCTCAACACAAGGCGATACAGTCAGATTCAGAGAGACAGCATGAGTGTATAACTATCATCATCACTATCATCACACACTCTGCATGTACTATCATACTATATACTAGCCTGGCCACCAGTCTGTTTCTGCTATCATTCCACTCCTTGTAATCTGTCATTGCCAAACAATGACACGGAGTACAAGGAGTGGAATGATAGCAAAAACAGACTGGTACCCGGGCTAACCCGCTACGTAAAGGTTGCTGGATCAAATCCCCGAGCTGACAAGGTAAAAATCTGTCGTTCTGCCCCTGAGCAAGGCAGATAACCCACTCTACATGGATCACCATCATCATGCACTCTACATGGATAACCATCATCATGCACTCTACATGGATCACCATCATCATGCACTCTACATGGATAACCATCATCATGCACTCTACATGGATCACCATCATCATGCACTCTACATGGATAACCATCATCATGCACTCTACATGGATCACCATCATCATGCACTCTACATGGATAACCATCATCATGCACTCTACATGGATCACCATCATCATGCACTCTACATGGATCACCATCATCATGCACTCTACATGGATCACCATCATCATGCACTCTACATGAATAACCATCATCATGCACTCTACATGGATCACCATCATCATGCACTCTACATGGATAACCATCATCATGCACTCTACATGGATAACCATCATCATGCACTCTACATGGATCACCATCATCATGCACTCTACATGGATAACCATCATCATGCACTCTACATGGATCACCATCATCATGCACTCTACATGGATCACCATCATCATGCACTCTACATGGATCACCATCATCATGCACTCTACATGGATAACCATCATCATGGACTCTACATGGATCAATGGATCCATCCATCCGTCATAGTGAGAGGGGTGAAATACAGTAGCATAGCAATTGCGAAAATCTACTAAATGCATGTATTTCTCAGCTAAAGTCCATAGAAATATAATGGATGAATGTTGTATTATGACTGCCCTTGCATTTAAATGGCTCATTATTCCAGGCCACCAGGGAGTGGCTGGAGATTTGTTGTGTTTTAGTAGGCACACTGGAAATATGATCCGCTATAATCATTTTAAGGGTTTCTGTTGCACACACACTTTGGGTCATAATTCTTTGGAGTGTAAGTAAATGTTACGGGCAGAGGGGCATCACTCAGAGACGAAGTGTCGACACCAGGAGAGGCATAAAGCCAACAGATAAATCACATTTAAAGGTTGCTGAAGAGCCACTTAACGGTTGTTCACATATCGTATAACTGGGCCTATTCTGTATGTATGTATGTATGTGTGTGTGTGTGTGTGTGTGTGTGTGTGTAGGGGGGGCGGTGTTTGTGCGAATGTGTGTGTTTGTGTTTGTGCGAATGTGTGTGTTTGTGTTTGTATCTGTGTGTGTGTGTGCGCATGCGTGCATCCATGTGCCAGTGGTGGGCTCCATTGTGTTTATTCCCGTTCCATTTCATTCCAGCCATTACTGAGTCGTCCACCTTCACCAGTCTCCACTGGTATGTGGTGCAGGTCAAAAGGGTGAAACTGTGTAGAAGGTATATGGATCCCCCGTGACATTAAGGATGAAGCGGCTGAGAACAGTAGTATTCAAGGTCACATATGGAATACAGAGGGGTTTAAACAAAGTGTTCATGAAATTGTCCCCAGCCACTAGCATAAATAAATCAATGGGTCATAACCAAACGTGTGCTCTCTGTCTCGCTCACTCTTATCGATTTCAAACAGCTGGACATGGCCAACTGGTTTACACACATAAATACTACCACTGCTATCTCTCTCTTTCTCTTTTGTCTCTCTCTCACTCGCTCTCGTTCTCCCTTTTTCTCTCTCACTCCAGGGGGAGATTATGTGACGCAGCAAACGAGGGATACACAGATATCATGTGGCTCCATAAATCACACACACACACACACACACACACACACACACACACACACACACACACACACACACACACACACACACACACACACACACACACACACACACAGTTAACTGTTATGTATGAGTGTGATAAAACAAACTCTGTCTACTGCTCCACCGAGAGTCACAGAAAATACTATACCAGTTTATCTTTCTATAGTATAGGTGTCCCCTTGATAAGTATGTGTAATAATCCTCATGTACAAACTCTGATGCCTTTGGTTAAATCTCTATTAGCAAGTACAAAAGCCATTATAAATCAATCAATTGGCATCACCAGCCAATGTCCTGAAGCCTTCAATTGTAGCTTTTAAACTGATCACACGATCAATTAAGTTGGATTGACTTGTTAATTGGGTAGCAAAGTCAAATAGCATCGCCTGCCTGGCTATACAGCAAGCAGTGCGATCCAACAATTGCTGGCCTGAATTCATTAAAGGGAAGTATACCAGGAATCTATTAACAGAACATTGGAATTGATTCCAATTAACATTGGAAATACTGATGAAGCTTGGATGCCAAACAACATGGTCTAGGCTTTATGCTGTCTATTGATGGATATAGGCCTATGGATATTACAGTAAATACCTGTTTATACAGTGCCTTGCGAAAGTATTCGGCCCCCTTGAACTTTGCGACCTTTTGCCACATTTCAGGCTTCAAACATAAAGATATAAAACTGTATTTTTTTGTGAAGAATCAACAACAAGTGGGACACAATCATGAAGTGGAACGACATTTATTGGATATTTCAAACTTTTTTAACGAATCAAAAACTGAAAAATTGGGCGTGCAAAATTATTCAGCCCCCTTAAGTTAATACTTTGTAGCGCCACCTTTTGCTGCGACTACAGCTGTAAGTCGCTTGGGGTATGTCTCTATCAGTTTTGCACATCGAGAGACTGAAATGTTTTCCCATTCCTCCTTGCAAAACAGCTCGAGCTCAGTGAGGTTGGATGGAGAGCATTTGTGAACAGCAGTTTTCAGTTCTTTCCACAGATTCTCAATTGGATTCAGGTCTGGACTTTGACTTGGCCATTCTAACACCTGGATATGTTTATTTTTGAACCATTCCATTGTAGATTTTGCTTTATGTTTTGGATCATTGTCTTGTTGGAAGACAAATCTCCGTCCCAGTCTCAGGTCTTTTGCAGACTCCATCAGGTTTTTTTCCAGAATGGTCCTGTATTTGGCTCCATCCATCTTCCCATCAATTTTAACCATCTTCCCTGTCCCTGCTGAAGAAAAGCAGGCCCAAACCATGATGCTGCCACCACCATGTTTGACAGTGGGGATGGTGTGTTCAGCTGTGTTGCTTTTACGCCAAACATAACGTTTTGCATTGTTGCCAAAAAGTTCAATTTTGGTTTCATCTGACCATAGCACCTTCTTCCACATGTTTGGTGTGTCTCCCAGGTGGCTTTTGGCAAACTTTAAACAACACTTTTTATGGATATCTTTAAGAAATGACTTTCTTCTTGCCACTCTTCCATAAAGGCCAGATTTGTGCAATATACGACTGATTGTTGTCCTATGGACAGAGTCTCCCACCTCAGCTGTAGATCTCTGCAGTTCATCCAGAGTGATCATGGGCCTCTTGGCTGCATCTCTGATCAGTCTTCTCCTTGTATGAGCTGAAAGTTTAGAGGGACGGCCAGGTCTTGGTAGATTTGCAGTGGTCTGATACTCCTTCCATTTCTATATTATCGCTTGCACAGTGCTCCTTGGGATGTTTAAAGCTTGGGAAATCTTTTTGTATCCAAATCCGGCTTTAAACTTCTTCACAACAGTATCTCGGACCTGCCTCGGTGTTCCTTGTTCTTCATGATGCTCTCTGCGCTTTTAACAGACCTCTGAGACTATCACAGTGCAGGTGCATTTATACGGAGACTTGATTACACACAGGTGGATTGTATTTATCATCATTAGTCATTTAGGTCAACATTGGATCATTCAGAGATCCTCATTGAACTTCTGGAGAGAGTTTGCTGCACTGAAAGTAAAGGGGCTGAATAATTTTGCACGCCCAATATTTCAGTTTTTGATTTGTTAAAAAAGTTTTAAATATCCAATAAATGTCGTTCCATTTCATGATTGTGTCCCACTTGTTATTGATTCTTCACAAAAAAATACAGTTTTATATCTTTATGTTTGAAGCCTGAAATGTGGCAAAAGGTCGCAAAGTTCAAGGGGGCCGAATACTTTCGCAAGGCACTGTATATATCACGATATATGCCTGTATTAATTGATGTCACGATATATGCCTGTATTCCTAGATATCACCATATATTCCTGTATTATCACAACACAGTACATCCCTGTATTCATGAATGCCACAATATACTGTATATTGTCAGATTTCATCGTTCCACAATATTAAAAACTTCCTGCTGGCCCAAACACGTGTACCAGATGCTGCTCAAACACTGCTGCAGCCTCTATAGCCTGTAACCCCAGTCACACTGATTAGGTTCCAAATGGGAGCAAACATTCTCAAACGTCACTGTGCCACCTGAACTTGTCCAATAAGAACACCAATAAAGTATTGTCCTTATATCCTAATGGCAAAGATAGGGGGTGAGGTCTCTCCCTCATAGACCTACCCCATAGACTTTGCCTTCCTGGTTCCTGTCTCCGTGCATGGTCCCTCCCTTCTACCACCAGTCCCTCCTATCCTATCCCACTGATCACATCCACCACCGACTCCAAGTCGGCATGATAACCCAAGAAAACGGCTCACTGAAAAATTGATGAGAACCTGACAGTGGAGCAGGCAAGCTGATGAATATAGAAGAGAGTAATAGAACTCCTACACCCACTCGCTTAAAAGAGGAGTATTTTCCTAGAGAAAAAAGGCATTAACCACAACCTCTCTCCTTTGTGCCAAAACAGCCACAATCATCCCAGGTCCGTGGCCTTCTTGGGAATTTGGGACTCTCAGAGTCGTCTTAGAGTTGGTAATTTTGGCATGCGCTCTTATGAATTCAATCCCTCTCGTCTCCTCAGCTGCTGTAGTCCACAAGAAGAGATAATTAAAGTCAGTAAGGCAGGACCACGGTGCATTCATCCTAACGCCATTTTGTTCCACTGTATAATTGCCTGTCCACACATCTGTGGACAGGGCAACAACAATGGCAACAACACAACCTGAGCCACTGTGTGTGCGCCCGCTCAAATCAAATCCCATTTTACTGGTCGCATACACATATTTAGCTAATGTTATTGCGGGTGTAGTGAAATGCTTGTGCAATAATATCTAACAATTCACAACAATACACACAGATCTAAATGTAAAACAATGGAATTAACAAACATATAAATATTAGCAGCAATGTCAGAGTCCGGAGTATAAATATATATATGTGATGGGATGTATAGACATTATGGACAGTATGTATGATAGAATAGTATATTATATATACAGCAATAGTTGAATAGGATGGCATTGTTAACAGATTGTAATTAAAGTGACCAGTGTTCCATTATTAAAGTGACCAGTGTTCCATGACTATGTACATAGGGCAGCATCCTCTAAGGTGAAGGGTTGAGTAACCGGATGGTAGCCAGCTAGTGACAGTGACTAAGTTCATGGCAGGGTACTGGTTGGAGGCTGGCTAGTGATGGCTATTTAACAGTCTGATGGCCTTGAGATAGAAGCTGTTTTTCAGTCTCTCGGTCCCAGCTTTGATGCACCTGTATTGACCTCGCCTTCTGGATGATAGCGGGGTGAACAGGCATAGGCTCGGGTGGTTGATGTCCTTGATGATCTTTTTGGCCTTCCTGTGACATCGGGTGCTGTAGGTGTCCTGGAGGGCAGGCAGTAACATTCCCTCTAAGCTGCATGTGTACGTGCAGTAGCCCCAAGACTGCCGCGCAGCTCCCCAGAGACTGCCGCAAGCCTCCCCCAGGACTGCCGCAAGGCTCCCCCAGGACTGCCGCGAGGCTCCCCCCAGGACTGCCACACAGAATATATCAGCACACAGAGAGAAGCACGAGATTGAACATCATTCAGCTTTCTAGAACAGTGGTCACCAACCGGTCGATCGCAATCGACTAGTCGAACTCCAATTTTTTATTTATTCGTCTCGGGCTGTTGGTGGTAGTTGCACTCGATTCACCTGTCCTGCGCCAGGTAGGCAAACTGTTTCAACCATTCCATGTGTCTGAAGGTACAAACTCTGCCTTCCCGGTGGGCCCAGAGAGTCTAAAGCTGTGCCACCAGAGGCTCTGGTTTCGAGCCCAGGCTCTGTCGCAGCCGGCCGTGACCGGGAGGTCCATGGGACGACGCACAATTGGCCTAGCGTCGTCCGGGTTAGGGAGGGTTTGACCGGTAGGGATATCCTTGTCTCTTCGCGCACTAGCGACTCCTGTGGCGGGCAGGGTGCAGTGTAAGCTGACCAGGTCGCTAGGTGTACGGTGTTTCTTCCGACACATTGGTGCGGCTGGCTTCCGGGTTGGATGCACGCTGTGTTAAGAAGCAGTGCGGCTTGGTTGGGTTGTGTATCGGAGGATGCGTGGCTCTCGACCTTCGTCTCTCCCGAGCCCGTACGGGAGTTGTAGCGATGAGACAAGACAGTAACTGCTAACAATTGGATACTACGAAAAAGTGGGTAAAAATGTATGTTAAATTTTTTTTTTTTTTAAATGTTATGGGATGCATGTTCTACATTGTTTTTGATGGTAGACTGTTCTGGTAGGCCTACATTATGATCAAATATCCACAGTAGCCTTCTTGACCACTGTTAAAACTGTAACTTAAAGAGGGTACAGCCTCAGTGTTCACAGTAAACGTGTGTTGGAAGTTGCACAGAATTTTCACAACGTTCAAGTTTGCGATCAGCAGACCTGAAATTAGCTCAGTGCCTAAAAATATTCCAGGGAAAATTGGCAGGCAGTGTGCCCCCGGTGACGCGTTGGGCAGACTGCACCACCCTCTGGAGAGCCTTGCGGTTGTGGATGGTGCAGTTGCTGTACCAGTGATACAGCCCGACAGGATGTTCTCAATGGTGCATCTGTAAAAGTTTGTGAGGAGCCATGCAAAATTACTTCAGCCTCCTGAGGTTGAAGAGGCGCTGTTGCCCCTTCTTCTCCACACTGTCTGTGTGAATGGACCATTTCAGATTGTCAGTGATGTGTATGCTGAGGAACCTTAAGCTTTTCACTTTCTCCACTGCATCCCCGTCAATGTGGATGGGGGCATGCTCCTTTTCCTGTCTCCTGAAGTCCACGATCAGCACCTTCATTTTGTTGACATTGAGGGAGAAGTTATTTTTTTGGCACCACTCCGCCAGGGCCCTCACTTCCTCTCTGTAGGCTGTCTCGTCATTGTTGGTAATCAGGCCTACTACTGTTGTGTCGTCTGCAAACTTGATGATTGAGTTGGAGGCGTGTGGGGCTACTCAGTCATGGGTGAACAGGGAGTACAGGAAGGGGCTGAGCACGTACCCTTGTGGTGCCCCTGTGTTGAGGATCCGCGAAGTGGAGGTGTTGTTTCCTACCTTCACCACTTGGGGGTCGGCCTGTCAGGAAGTTCAGGACCCAGTTGCACAGGTAGGGGTTCAGACCCAGGGCCCCGAGCTTAATGATGAGCTTGGAGGGCACTATGGTGTTGAAGGCAGAGCTGTAGTCAATGAACAGCATTCTTACATAGGTATTATTTTTGTCCAGGTGGGATGGGGCAGTGTGCAGTGCGATGGTGATTGCCTCGTCTGTGGATCTATTGGAGTGGGATCTAGGGTGCCAGGTAACGTGAAGGTGATATGATCCTTAACTAGCCTCTCAAAGCACTTCATGATGACAGAAGTGAGTGCTATGGGGAGATAGTCATTTAGTTCAGTTACCTTTGCTTTCTTGGTACAGGAACAATGGTGGACATCCTGAAACAAATGGGGACAGCAGACTAGGATAGGGAGAGATTGAATATGTCCGTAAACACTCCAGCCAGCTGGTCTGCGCTTGTGGCTAGGGATGCCGTCTGGGCCGGCAGCCCTGCGAGGATTAACAAGCTTAAATGTCTTACGTCGGCCACAGAGAACGAGAGCCCACAGTCCTCGGGAGCAGCAATGTGTTATCCTCAAAGCGGGCGAAGATGATGTTTAGCTTGTCCGGGAGCAAGACGTCAGTGTCCGCAACATGGCTGGTTTTCCCTTTGTAATCCTTGATTGTCTGGAGTCCCTGCCACATATGTCTCATGTCTGAGACGTTGAATTGTGACTACACTTTGTCTTTGACTGAAGTTTTACCTATTTGATTGCCATATGGATTCTCAGCAGGTCGACTGCGGCTAATCGAATGACCCCACATTTGAACTGCAGCTGCTAACCAACGCAATAGATGTTATGATAGGGACAGTTGATGCCAAATTTGGCTTTGTGCCACCCACCCATTTCCTAAAGGTTTCGAATCCGGAGTTGTTGTGTGGATGGATGGTGCTTCGTCTGCTTACTTGTGTGAAGAGAACAGAGCTAAACCAAAGAGTGTGTAGAAGAAAAAAACCTGAAAAAAAACCTGCTGACAAAATTCAAGGTTATTAACGAGCACGGAGGGAGAGTAAATTGACAGGCTACGCAGATGTCTACTGCTAACAAACCACGAGAAGTACATGACATAGTACATTAGCCATAGAGCAGATTTAACCCTAGGGTACAGACTTCTCTCTCCTATGAAGGAACACTCATAAGGTCAGCGAAATGGCTCCAGAAGCTGTATGTGATGCCATTTGTAGCAACACATTGGTGATAAATGGCAACAACCATTGATTATCACAAGGGTTTACTGTATGTCACCTGCAATGCTACCAAACACTCTGTTGGGTAGAGCAGTCTTGTACAATGAGATGAGGGGGAATCCCGCCACACACACACACACGCACGCATATGCACGCATAGCCATTTTTCTCCGCCCCCTAGTGTGATGTTTTGGAGCAGCTCTTGAAGGGCACTGGAGCAGAGACACACACAGAGACACGTGCACTGTAGCAGAGACACCCACACTCACACACACCCTGCCTCCCTCACTTCCAGAGCTACCTAAAGCCCCAGATGAGCTGGGTAAAGCGTTAAAGTTAATTTAAATAATAAACAAGTCTTATAGGAGGCCCTACGGGGAACATTAGTCTACTAATTAACGATGGTTTTGCCTATACTTCACACTGGCCCACACTGAGCATACTCTGTTCATGCTCCGTTCTCCTGCGAGGTAGCTCATTTCTATGGTGTTTTGGAGTCCTCCTGTGCTGACTCAAAGTGCATCCTCTTCCTTCCCATCTGCCTCGGCCCTACTCCCTCTCTGGAGCACAACGAACAGACGGAGCTCTGCTGATGTCAGACAAAATGGCTGCCACCACTGCGAGGGGGCAGCAGGGGGTGGGCAAACATTGCAGGCCTACATAGCAGTATACTGCATGACATTTTAAGAAGATGCAAATGCTTAGCAGCATGCTAAAATGTGTGGAATGCTATGTGACGGGAGTAGGATTTCTTGAGGAATTATCTGAGAGTTGTAGCCTTAGCCTAGTTTGTCACTTGCCTGCTAAAATCATAAGTGCATTACTGAATATTCTACATAAATCTTTCAATCTGCAGTTGAGTTAGCATGTCACAGGCGTGTTGCTAGGGGAGTCTTTGAGTGCTTTTCTGAGTGCGAGTGTGTGTGTGTGTGTTTGTGTGTGAGTGAGTGAGTGAGTGAGTGAGTGAGTGAGTGAATGAATGAGTGAGTGAAAGTGTGCTGTACAGCTTCTTTATCTACATATTTAGGCTTGAGTTTGTAATGGTACATGTATTCATATTCAACCGTTTGATATAGGGACCTCGGTTTGGGCTGCACTGTGAACCCAAATGAATTGTTAAAAACACTGACATTTCCATAATGAAAACACTAGGCCTATAGGTTATGCCTATGCTGCGTTGTAGGCCTATGACTCGGGTAAATCTGAGCTGAAAAAACAACAACATTTCAGGCTATTCCGTTTGAACAACTAGAACCTATGTGCACGTTGTGATGAAAATTCTAATCTTAATTAGTGTTGTCCTTTTGTGAGACGCAGCCGGGAACTAGTTCCGTAAGATAGCGAGTGGTGGGGTCAATAAACCAGAATTGGAGGATCCTCCATCATCGTTTAAATCTCCAGTTTGTTGTCTTCCCAGTCGATTACTACGGCGATGGACAGAGAGTGGTGGACAAAACGTTAACAGTATGTCGCCACGCTCAACGAGACTAGCCTCTGCAGCTGCCAACACCTCAAATATGTTGACACATTTACGCCGACATCACCCCAATATATAAACGAAAGACTGAAACGCAAAGAAACAACAACACAGCATCATATTCCCTCTGCATTCAAGCAGCCCTTGGCAGCTGATTCTGACAGGGCCAAAGAGATTGCAATAGCAAAAGGTAGGCCAGATGTATAGATTTTCAGTCTTTGCTTTGTAGTCGTGGATATGCACCCATTCAAATCAAATCACTGTTATTTGTCACATGCACCGAATCCAACAGGTGTACAACAGACTTTACTGCGAAATACTTACTTACGAGCCCTTTCCCAACAATTCAGAGTTAAAAAGTGTGTGCTTATGTGTGTTTTGGCGTGTCAGTGTAGTATGTGTGAGGTTGTGGGTAGAATCCAGTAAATGTTAATAGAGCCAGTGCAAAAAAAAGTGTGTCAATGCAAATTGTCCGGGTAGCCATTTGATTAACTGTTGAGCAGTCTTATGGCTTGGGGATAGATGCTGTTCAGGAGCCTTTTAGTTCCAGACTTGGAGCTCCGGTACCGCTTGCTGTGCGGTAGAAGAGAGAACTGTCTAAGCCTTTTTTAGGGCCTGGATAGCAGAGAGCTTGGCCCCAGTGATGTGCCGGGCCGTACTCACTATCCTCTGTAGCGCCTTGTGAGTTGCCATACCAAGCGGTGATGCAGCCAGTCAAGAAGCTCTCAATGGTGCAGCTGTAGAACCTTTTGATGATCTGAGGGCCCATGCCAAATCTTTTCAGCCTCTTGAGGGGGAAGAAACGTTGTTGTGCCCTCTTCAAGACTGTGTTGATGTGTTTGGACCAGGATAGGTCCTTACTTATGTTGACACCGAGGAACTTGAAGCTCTTGACCCGCTCCCCTACAGGCCCATCGATGTCAATGGCCCACCTGTGAGCGGCCCGTCAGGAACTCTAGGATGCAGTTGCAGAGGGAGGTGTTCAGTCCCAGGGTCCTTAGCTTATTGATGAGTTTGGAGGGCAATATTTAGATTTTTTTTTGTCATTTAACAGACACTCTTATCCAGAGCAACTTACAGGAGCAATTAGGGTTAAGTGCCTTGCTCAAGGGCTCATCAACAGATTTTTCACCTAGTCGGCTCAGGGATTCGAAACAGCGACCTTTCGGGTTAGTGGCCCAACGCTCTTAACAACTAGGCTACCTGTCGCCATATGGTGTTGAAAGCTGAGCTGTTTTCAATTAACAGCATTCTCACATAAGTGTTCCTTTTGTCCAGATGGGAAAGGGCAATGTGGAGTGCAATAGAGATTGCGTCATCTGTGCATCTGTTGGGGCGGTATCCAACTTGGAGTGGGTCCAGGGTGTCTGGGATGATGGTGTTGATGTGAGCCATGATCAGCCTTTCAAAGCATTTCATGGCTACAGATGTGAGTGCTAAGGGGCGATAGTCATTTAGACAGGTTACCTTGGTGTTCTTGGGCACAGTGACTATGGTGGTCTGCTTGAAACATGTAGGTATGACAGACTGGGTCAGGGAGAGGTTGAAAATGTCAGTGACGATACTTGCCAGCTGGTCAGCGCATGCTCTGAGTAGGCATCCTGGTAATCCGTCTGGCCCTGCAGTCTTGTGAATGTTAACCTGTTTAAACAGCTGGTGCTCTCATGCATGGTTCAGCATCGCTTGCCTCGAAGCGAGCATAGAAGGCATTTAACTCGTCTGGTAGGCTCACGTCACTGGGCAGCTCGCAGCTGGTTTTCCCTTTGTAATCCGTGATAGTTTGCAAGCCCTGCCACAACTGACATGCGTCAGCCGGTGTAGTAAGATTCAATCTTAGTTCTGTAAGATTCAATCTTAGTCCTGTAAGATTCAATCTTAGTCCTGTATATGCCTGTTTGATGGTTCAATGGAGGGAGTAATGGAATTTCTTATAAGCGTCCGAATTAGTCACACTCCTTAAAAGCAGCATCCTTTAGCTCAGTGCGGATGTTGCTTTCTTGGTACAGGAACAATTGTCAGCAACAACGGTGATTGTCAGCAACTCTTGAAAGTGCTCGAAACACATTACAAACTTCCCTTGCACCCATTTCAGCAAACAAGTAGTACCTGCTCTATATAAGAAAGCCAAAGCCGAAGTTTTCAACTAATTGGCCAATGCACCCTGTAATGGGAGATTAGGCACACCCCCTTTATGAGAATCATCTGACACTGAAGGAGGCAGTGTCATGGTGCGTTCATAACCAAGATGCAAGTCGGTATTTACCACATACAACTGGGAAAAATCCACTTGAACGGCCTTCCAACTGGTAATTACTTGTGGGAAACTCATCTTGAGCACTCACTTCTCCTACATGGTGACCTCTGACGTCACATACTAAGGAAATGGCCTCTATAACAGCATGTTTGGCAGTTAAATGCAACAGCAAAACATTATTCATAAAAAGCAATCTATTCATGTGGTTTTTCAACTCTATAATTTGTTTACATGCATGATAGCCAATTGGCATTTCTCAACGAGATAAAATAACTTGAATGCATCCAACTGCTATTTACGACTTCACAACTGGTAAATTCCCACCTCCCACATGGTTACAAAAGCAGAGTGGAAACAACAGACAATGCCAGAGTCACAACAGACAATGCCAGAGTCACAACAGACAATGCCAGGAACATTGTGAACGCTGAACATTGTGAATGGCATGTTAATCCCCCTTTGTACCAAAAACCGAACCGTGACCCCAAAATCGCAATACGTACCGTGTTTGGTGAACCATTACACCCTTTACCGATGGCAGAAATGGACTAAGCTACAGCACAGAACAGCTCTATAATTCAACCACCAACTACAAGGCTTGTCTAACTGAGTTTGTATGTATTATTATTTGCATTGTAAAGTTTTAACAACAGACTGTATAACCATCCAATACATCTAACCCGTTTTCCCCCCACCACTGCATAAGTGGGGCAGACTTGTGCCAGAGAGGATGTGGGGCGGGGGGACTATGGGGAAAGGCTGCATAAAACCCATATATGTTCTGCACACAAACACACACACACACGCATACAAACACACACACAGACACACACAATTTGAACCATGAAAACAACACCACCACAACACAACACAACACAACACCACCACACCACAACACAACACCGTCACTCTTGTCAAGATGGCTCAACACCGCCTCTACTTCCTAAGGTGGTTAAATAAAATTGGCACGCCCCCTCTCCAAATACTACCGCTGCACCCATCGAGAGCGTCCTGACCAGCTGCATCCCGGCCACGGCCTGGACATACATTCAAAACGGTGCATGAGGAAGTCCCACAGCATCATCAAGGACCCCACACACCACAGCCACAGACTGTTCACTTCCTTACCATCGGGCAGACGGTATCGGAGCATCGGGTCTGATACCAACAGGCTCAGACAGTTTCTATCCACAAGACATCAGACTGCTGAACACTTGAACTGGACTGACCACCTGCACTGACTCTCCGCAACTTAGCACACATGCACTCACTCACACACACATACACACAAACATCCACATACACACATATACACCCATGCAACACACACATCATAACTGCTGCTACTAGACTTTTATTTATTACTGCTAAACAGTTTAAACACCTGCTCTCCAATCCCCCCTTTCCCGACACACGTGTAAATATTCTACTATCAATTGTTGAGTGCCGTTCCTATATTTATACTTCTGCTAAACATTTTATTATATTCTACCAGAGCCATTTCCTGGTTATTCTTATTCTTATCTTTTACTATTTCTTATTGTTGTTACGTTATCGAGAGGGAACCTGCAAGTAAGCATTTCATTGGACGGTATATACCATGTGTATCCTGTACATACCACTATTAAAACTTGAAGCTGAACTCACCAGGATGGGGAAGCCGGTGAGGAAGTCATAAATGAAGACGATGCCGCTGATCAGGTAGGTGATCTGCAGCGAGGTCTTGAGCGATTCCGAGCCGTCGATGGACGAGCGCCGCTTGCCCTGAGCGTCCTCCACCACGATGGTGGGCACGTTGAACTTGTTCTTGTCGGCCTTGTGGCCCGCGTGGATGGCGAAGGTCTGGAAGAGGGCAATGCCGATGCAGATGATGCCCATGGCCACGCTGCCGCCGATCAGCAGCAGGAAGCACACGCCGAAGCCCAGGCCGATCTCCGTGACGATGAAGCGGCAGTCGCGGGCATAGAAGCGGTCGATGGTGTCGTGCCAGCCCACGGCGGGCAGTGTGGACAGGATGAAGGACACCATCCAGATGCCCATCACCGTGTGCACCGCCTGCTTCTTGGTATTACTCAACCTACATGGGGGAGGAAGAGGGGGATTGTAAATAACATAATCCCATCTTTGATGTCATAGTTATTCCCTTAAACTGTGGTCTGAAACTCCTGGCTCTATAAACCACACTCCACATGGCTTGCAAAGTGATGTCTAATTCCTACTCGATTCCTATTATTAGACTCAACTTGGGGGAGGAAGAGGAGGGGGGATGTTTGAAGATCTACTCCACATCATCAGAGGACACGATAATAAAATGCCACAAATCTAAACTTCTACATGAGCTTCATGATATTATAAGGATCGGTCTGAGAGAATTGTAATACGATCAAATCAATATTACACGAATAGACTTACTTAATGCACATCATTTCAATATATTCTATGAATAACACCATTCAACTGGATAGAGAGTAGGAGTGGAAATCAATGGAAATGGTTGGTTGATGACCCAGATCATTGCCATGCCCTTTGGTATATTTGTCTCCTTGGTCTATTTAAAGGGTTCTCCCTCACCTCTAAGTAATTGTTTTAGCCCCAGCAATTTGCTCAGAGTGTTAGTTACCTTTGGTAGTACGCATTTGCTATGTGCATGGCACACATAAAAAAAAATACTGCAGGAGGCTGGGGCGTTTTTCCTTTTAACACATCTACGAGAGGCGACACAGGCTTTACCTGAACTAAGACACACACACAGTTGCAGCACATGAAAGCACATTCACAAAGTTCCACTGCACAAAAACCGAGTCTGGAATTCAAATCGAACCTGCCGGAGCAATGTTGGTGCAGTGTCATGGTTTAAAGACCGCAGCACTTCTTAGGGCTCTATTCGATCCGCATCGCAGAAGTTCATATTTACAGAATGATTGAAATTTAAAAACCACATTCACGGTAAATGCTGCATATCTCGGCTCAATGGGAAATTACCTTGACATCTCTATGGCAGAATCAGTAACGCTTCAGTTTAACAGATTGAACTAAGCCCTGACACTGAAAAGCAAGTCTCAGGAAGCATTAGTGGTTTTAATATACCCAAAATAAGTCAAGTGATTTTATTTGACCATGATTCAAGCCACTGTCTAAATACACCAATGTGAGTTTGATTAAACAGAGCCCTGAAATTCATTGACTAAACTAGAAATAATTGAAGACATCATGAGACAGTTTATGTTGCAAAGGCCTCTATTGGTCGCCTTACTTATGGATACCCGATTGTCGATTGTATGATTTTTTTGTGGGTTGTTTTTAGAAAGTGGCTACGGTATAAAGGGACTCAAGAGTATCCAGGCAGATTTTCAGAGTTTACTCCGGCTGAGGATGCCCCTCCTCCAACCCCCATAGCCTACCACAACTGTCCGAGAGGAGTTCTGGAGGTAAACCCAAGCTGTCTTTCAGGGGAGAGATCAAAGCCAGCTTCGTCCATCCCCCTCTTCTCTCATCTCCTCTTACCCTCATTCACATCCTTTGATTAATCTCCCTCACTTCACAGAGACATTGTACGTGTGTCTTTGCACAGAGAATGACACCAACCTCACCAAATGAAGTAAAGTATACAGTATTACGACATATATAAATGGTAGATTTTGATTTGAATTGGTCTGTGCTACATGTATGCAGGGCGATGGGAACAGCGTATAGAGGAAGGCAGCAGCCCTGGGTCTGCCATGTTTGCATTAATCTGCCTTTATCGCTGTGCTAAAGAAGTGGGTCTCTTAGCTGCTGCGAGTCACAGATCGCTAGCCTTTCCTCAAAGTGCCTGAGGTGGGAGCAAAGAGAGGGATTTACGTCATCAAGCTGCTTGAATCTATTACTATAAAACGAGAGGGAGGAAGAAGAGAGGGAGAGAAAAAAACTCCTGAGAGATAGTGAGCACTGGCTGATGAGAACAGATGATGAAGCGTTTGTTTCCAGTGCAATGGCAAAATTCATTATTCAGGCCTTCAGTATGCTCATGTCAGGTAAAGCACGCGGCCATGTGCTTTCAAAAGGAGAAATTGGGTCTGTTTCAGGTGAAAGATGAAAGTGTCACACTCTGATCTGTTTCACCTGTCCTCGTTATTGTCTCCATCTCCTCCAGGTGTCGCTTGTTTTCCCAGTGTATTTATCTCTGTGTTTCCTGTCTCTCTGTGCCAGTGTATTTATCCCTGTGTTTCCTGTCTCTCTGTGCCAGTGTATTTATCCCTGTGTTTCCTGTCTCTCTGTGCCAGTGTATTTATCCCTGTGTTTCCTGTCTCTCTGTGCCAGTGTATTTATCCCTGTGTTTCCTGTCTCTCTGTGCCAGTGTATTTATCTCTGTGTTTCCTGTCTCTCTGTGCCAGTGTATTTATCCCTGTGTTTCCTGTCTCTCTGTGCCAGTTCGTGTTGTATGTTCCAAGTCTACCATCGTTTTTCCCGTACGCCTGCCTTTGCAATTCTCTTTTTCATAGTCCTCCTGGTTTTGACCTTTAACCTGTCCACGACCCTTCTCTTGCCTACTCCTTTTGGATTATTAAACATTGTAAGACTCCAACCGTCTGCCTCCTGTGTCTGCATCTGGGTCTCGCCTTGTGTCATGATAGAAAGAGGTCACATGGAATTACATTGTTAAGAGGAGCTGGAAAAAATGTGTGAGGGTCTTTATGGGGGCGGGGTGAGAAAAAAGATGACTTTGGGGGACAGAAGATGGATAATGTTATTGTGAATCAAGCTTCAGGTCTATAACTGACTCTCGCTTGCTCTTTCTCTATTCCCCCCTCTCTCTTTTTTGAGAGAGCAAGAATCTGTACACAGGTTTCACAACAATTTGGGATGATTTGTTTGGACACAAACCCATAGCTTTAGCTACTCTGAAATTATATTAGGTAAAGATAATTGAGGACAAGCACCGCTTGTTGGGTAAACAAAAATGTTGTTAATTGTATTTTTTTGCCAAAAACCTTGTCTCTGCTGAGCTGGAAAATTGGCCTCGTTAACTATGATCTGGACATCTGTAGACAATTTGACAATAGGAGCTAGAATAAAATATCTGTGCACAGGAAGGGCTATTTAGAGAATCCTTATCAATACACACCATTTGATTAATCTCATTGTCATTAACACACAGTATCCATCTCCCTGTTTTCATTGGGCTGATTCTGACATTCTAAAATGACATTCAGTTTCAAAGTGGTTGAAATTTTACTCTTAAGCTGGTTTGATACCCACCCCCAAACTCATTTGGTTTGCAGTACGGTTTTTGCACACTAAAATGTGTTTGTTCATGTGCACTTGGCCTGCAATTACATCGCTCTTGAGATGCATTCATCTACAAATAATTGTTATGAACTTTTTGATGATCAACATGGGGACAGATTTGCATAACAATAATAACATTCAGACATTTTGAAATTAAAAGCACAAACTTCACTTTTAATCTGTTATTCAAATAACTGTCAAAACCATACCACAGTTGGGGCCTCCTGAGTGGCACAGTGGTCTAATGCACTGCATTGCAGCGCTAACTGCGTCACTACAGATCCTGGTTCAATCCCAGGCTGTGTCGTAGACAGCCACGACCGGGAGACCCATGAGGTGCATAGTTCTCCGGGTTAGGGGATTGTTTGGCCAACCAGGTTGTCCTTGTCCCATTGCGCGCTGGCGGGGCGCAATGCACGCTGAAACAGTTGTATGGTGTTTCCCCCGACACATTGGTGGCTTCCGGGTTAAGTGAGCATTGTGTCAAGAAGCAATGTGGTTGTGTTTCAGAGGTCACACGGCTCTCGACCTTCGCCTCTCCCGTATGGGAGTTGCACCGATGGGACAAGACCGTAATTACCAATTGGGGAGAAGAACATTATTATTTTTTTAAACAAACCGCAGTTGACAAACAAGTTACAAATGGTGGCTTTAAAACATTTCTCCTAGTCCTACAATATACTTGTAGGTCTGAGATTTGAAACATCTTTATTGAGGGGCACCTAAGGTAGAAATGGCACAGAACAGATCGTTCAGATAAGTTGGACTTCCGACTTTGACCCTAATTCATGGTTCCTGTGTTGTTCAAGTAGCGCCAACAAGGATCCCATTACTTCTGATGGTTGTGGAAGCCAGATGGAACTGGATGGAAGTGATGCAGCGGATGCTCTCACAGTCTGGCAAGTCTAGTCCCACACGGGATTACCTGGATTCCACACCAACAGATGTGTCCGGGATAAAGGGAATTCACTGGGAACGCATCACTAACTCTCCTGTTTCTCTAACCCTATGAAACCAAGTCCATCAGACACTCAGTCAGATTCTTCATATTATGATTGGCATGGTTGGAAAGGATGAGTATGACAATGTGTTCTGGGGGAGAGATAATGTAGCCTAGGCTATATTTGGCGAAATTATATGATGTCGCTGTAGCTGAATGCTTTGTCAGAGGGAGGCTGCATTGAATTACTTGAAAGTCTTGAAGAAAAACAACATTTACTGTAGCTGTTAGTAGATTTGCAAATAAACTCACAATGTAGATTACGCTAATTCTAGGCTACTGGAAGGTCATTCATAATTTGTGGTTTATCTAATGCGTGACAAAATGTAACTATGCAATCCCACGAACAGGTGTAACGGTTGTAATTACTAAGTAACCATGTCTACCAATTACTTTTCTATTTTTGCTTCACATTGTTGTCCGATCTCCCAACATTATTTAACTACCATTAAGACAGGTATATGCAACACTTAAAAAAAAGTGGGACCAAAAGCACAATCAATGGCTGCCCCTGTATATACAGTGAATTTGAAAATATCTTCAGACCCCTTGACTTTTTCCACATTTTGTTATGTTACAGCCTTATTCTAAAATTGATTAATTTCCCCCCTCTCATCAATCTACACACAATACCCCGTAATGACAAAGCAAAAACAGGTTTTAAGACATTTTTGCAAATGTATTATACATTTAAAAAATCACATTTACAGGACATAAGTATTCAGACCCGTTACTCGGTATCTTGTTGAAGCATCTTTGGCAGAGGTTACAGCCTCAAGTATTCTTGGGTATGACTCTACAATTTGGGGAGTTTCTTCCATTCTTCTCTGCAGATCCTCTCAAGCTCTGTCAGGTTGGATGGGGAGCGTCGCTGCCCACTATTTTCAGGTCTCTCCAGAGATGTTCGATCGTGTTCAAGTCCGGGCTCTGGATGGGGCACTCAAGGACATTCAGAGACTTGTCCGGAAGCCACTCCTGCATTGTCTTGGCTGTGTGCTTAGGGTCGTTGTCCTGTTGGAAGGTGAACCGTCGCCCCAGTCTGGGGTCCTGAGCGCTCTGGACCAGGTTTTCATCAAGGATCTCTCTGTACTTTGCTCCGTTTATCTTTCCCTCGATCCTGACTAGTCTCCCTGTCCCTGCCGCTGAAAAACATCCCCATAGCAAGATGCTGCCACCACGTTTCACCGTAGGGATGATGCCAGGTTTCCTCCAGATGTGACGCTTGGCATTCTGGCAAAATAGTTCAATGTTGTTTCTCAAGGTCTGAGAGTACTTTAGGTGCCTTCTGGCAAACTCCAAGCAGGCTGTCATGTGCCTTTTACTGAGGAGTGGCTTCCGTCTGGCCACTCTACCATAAAGGCCTGATTGGTGGAGTGGTGCAGAGATGATTTTCCTTCATCGCCCCAGAGGAACTCTGGAGCTCTGTCAGAGTGACCATCGGGTTCTTGGTCACCTCCCTGACCAAGGCCCTTCTTCTTCGATTGCTCAGTTTGGCCGGGCGGCCAGCTCTAGGAAGAGTCTTGGTGGTTTCAAACTTCTTCCATTTAAGAATGTACTCTTGGGGACTTTCAATGCTGCAGAACGTTTTGGTACCCTTCCCCAGATCTGCCTCGACACAATCCTGTCTTGGAGCTCTACGGACAATTACTTCGACCTCATGGCTTGGTTTTTGCTCTGACATGCACTGCCAACTGTGGGACCATATATACATAGGTGTGAGCCTTTCCAAATCAAGTTCATTCAATTGAATTTACCACAGGTGGACTCCAATCCAGTTGTAGAAACATCTCAAGGATGATATGATCAATGGAAACAGGATGCACCTCAGCTCAATTTTGAGTGTCATAGCAAAGGGTCTGAATACTTATATAAATAAATGAGGTATTTCAGTTTTTTTTTATATACATTTGGAAAAATGTATAAAAACCAGTTTTCGCTTCATCATTATGGGGTATTGTGTGTAGATTGATGAAGAAATAATATAATTGTATCAATTTGAGAATAAGGCCGTAACATAACAAAATGTGGAAAAAGTCAAGGGGTTTGAATAACTTCCGAATGCACAGAATGCCTTTCCACTTTTCTTTTGGACGTGCAACTTTTCACAGCATCTGTAGAAACAGGACAAACAAACATAGTCACTGTTTGTGTGCGTCTGTAAGTTATTGTTCCTATGTATAAGTTTGTATATGGAGTGAGAAAAATATAAAATGAAAAAATATATATATTATTTAAAAAAAAGAAACCAATGGAAAAGATACGGGACACTCGCACAAGAGAGTCCACCCACCCGCAACAACACACAGCAAGAGAGAAGCAATCAAACTAGACGCCAGTTCTTCCCCACACATACCTGTAGTTGACGGGCCAGCGTACCATCCACATGCGGTGGTAGGAGAGTGAGGTGACTGAGAAGCAGGTGACCAGCGTCAGGGTGTAGAAGGTGGACACGAACACCTTGCACAGGCCCTCGTTCCATTGATAGCTGGAGTGCTGTCGGCGCAGGGTGATGACGCAGTACATGGTGATGGGGATGGCCATGTTAAGGATGTGCGTGCCGGCCAGCGTGCAGATGAGGAACTCCAGCGGCTTCCACTTCTTCTGCTTGGCGCTGACGCTCAGGATGCCCCAGGCGTTTGCCAGGATGGACACGGCTGAGCACACCAGCCAGGCCAGCGCGTTGGTGCTGATCACTTCGCTCACCTCATCCTCATCCATGGCGGAGCGCGGGGACGATGCCATCGGGGGGCGGGGCGGCGGCGAGAGGAGAGGTCACAGCGGAGGAGGAGGAAACGGCGTTGGTAGTGGTGGAGGCGGGCAGGAGGGGGCGCAGGGCACAGCAGGGCGACTCGGGCATCCTACCGGGGCGGACAGGCACTTTCCACAGGATAGGTGGTGCACCAGGGGACAGACGGCATGGTGGTGGCAGCAGCAGGAGAGAATGAGTAGAAGGGGAGGGTGAAGGAGGGGGAGAGACTGGGGAGGAGTGGCCAAGCCCAGCCAGTGTCACTAACAGGCCTGGAGAGGGTGAAAAGGAAGAGAAAAGAGGAGGGGAGGGGAGAAGGATACAAAGAGAGATGATAAAGGAGTAATAGTTTACATTCACATTACTTCAATACATAACAATTCCAATTCAATTTTAACAATCAACTGATAGGCCACTCATTGTAAAACACTTATGGTGAACATGGTGCAAGTGAAGGCAGGTTCATTTCATGTGCAACCAAAGAGAATTTGACCACACACTCCAGCAAAGTTTACAATTTCGACCATCTATTAGGTTCATTGGCTGAATCCAAAACTAGACTCTGCGGTAGGCTACGGATGCTCTAAGGTAGGCTTCACTATTCACTGCCATGTCCTGCAACTGGCCCCAACTTGGGGAATTTCACAATCTGGAAATAATGAAATGGTGCCAGTAACACGAAATCCAATTCTTGCTTCTGATTCAAACTGCCGGTGCTGTAAAGCAATATTGTATAGTTCAATACAGTAGCATACCAAGATGCTACTGTATTGAATACATTTTTATCACATTTATTCCCAATAATAGATATGGCCAGTATGGTAATAGGACATATGACAATGTGTCAATCAACTCCCTGTTTTCCATAAAATGTCTGTATGAACAGCATAATTACCCCCAAACAATCCACATGCCACTCTTTTCACATCAGCCATCCGCAGGTATGTGTACACTGCATTATGCTCTTTGATCAGCATTCAAAGCTATTTTCTCAGTCAAATTGCCCTTGCTAGAGAGAATACACAAAGGAGATCCGTTTTCCCCCACACCACAGTGAAGTGTAAAACACTTGGCGCAGCTGGAGTGTTGTCAATTCACTTCTATTTCCTGTCTGTTTTGTTGTCTGGAGAGTGATGTGCCCTCGGCCATACCCCAAGGAGAGACACTCAAAATGAGTGAGATGTCATCGCTCAGGCCTCTCGTACAAAGGCTAGCCAACTTATCCGAGTTCCTGCCTCCAACAGCTATTGCATTGTTTTGTGGTGCTAGCTTTCGGTTTGAGCTTTACATTCAGGGTTGCATTGCAAAAAGATACACTACATGACCAAAAGTATGTGGACAACTGCTCGTCGTACATCTCATTCCAAAATCTTTCTCAAACTGTTGCCACAAAGTTGGAAGCACAGAATCGTCTGGAATGTCATTGTATGCTGTAGCGTTAAGATTTCCCTTCACTGGAATTAAGGGGCCTAGCCCGAACCATGAAAAACAGTCCCAGACCATTATGCCTCCTCCACCAAACTTTACAGTTGCCACTATGCATTAGGGCAGGATCTCTTGGCATCTGCCAAACCCAGATTTGTCCGTCGGACTGCCAGATGGTGAAGCGTAATTCGTTGCTCTGGAGAACGAGTTTCCATTGCTCCAGAGTCCAATGGCGGTGAGCTTCACACCACTCCTGACGACGCTTGGCATTGCGCATGGTGATCTTAGGCTTGTGTGCGGCTGCTTGGCCATGGAAACCCATTTCAATAAGCTCCCAACAAACAGTTATTGTGCTGACTTTGTTTCTAGAAGCAGTTTGGAACTCAGTAGTAAGTGTAGCAACCAAGGACAGATGATTTTTAAGCGCTTCAATACTCAGCAGTCTCGTTCTGTGAGCTTGTGTAGCCTACCACTTTGTGGCTGAGCCGTTGTTGCTCCTAGATGTTTCCACTTCACAATAACAGCACTTACAGTTGACAGGGGCAGCTCTAGCAGGACAAACTGACTTGTTGGAAAGGTGGCATCTTATGACGGTGCCACGTTAAAAATGACTGAGCTCTTCAGTAAGGGCATTCTACTGCCAATGTTTGTCTATGGAGATTGCATGGCTGTGTGCTCGATTTTATACACCTGTCAGCAACGGGTTGGCTGAAAAAGCTGAATCCACTAATTTGAAGGCGTGTCCACATACTTCTGACTATATAGTGTATGTTATGTTACAGAGTAGTGTTTTTAATCATCTAAATCAATCCATCACTCAATCAACCAACTACATTATACACTAAGGGAAACTACTGGGTAAAGATCAGATTAACATAAACTTTTGGTTGATATTTGACTGAATTCCCATTTAGCAAGCACTTATTGGACCACTGCTGGTTATGAGACAGCACACCACTGCAGGCAGGCAAGTCAATGTCAGAACCTTGTCATTATATTGATGACTAGTGATGGCGGGAAAAATCGATACAGTAGAGTATCACAAAATAATTTTTTGAAGAGATTATATTTATTCTAAGGATCGATTCTCAAAATAAATAAATAAATAAAGTATATTATTTTTTTCTTCTTCTTGTAGGTAGTTAACGTTAGCTAGCGCTAGTCATTTGTACCTAGTCCAAAATAGCTTGGCCTCAATATTTTTGTGAGCCAATATGTTTTTAGTACTACATGTCTGATCAAACATTTTATCATGTCTCTCTCTTGTCCCTCTGCAGCAGACATATAGTGAGCAATATGTTAGGAACATAGAATCGCAATACTTATAGAATTGTAAATAAATCGTGATATATATAGAATCGCAACACATATCGTATCGGCACCTAAGTATTGTGATAATATCGTATATTGAGGTCCTTGGCAATTCCCACCCTACTGATGACAGCCGATATGGTAGTGTGCTGCTAGCACAGCATGAGGTTACTAATTGGGAGAAGTCCCAGGTACAGGAAATAAATGCAGGTTAGCGTTTTTCGTCATTAATCGTGTACTGGACGCAGCTCTGCAGAGTAGTCACTTGCTAGCAAAGCCACCAAGTCATAAAATCTGATTTGAAACTTGACCCTAACTCTAACCTTAACCACACTGCTAACCCTTGTGCCTAACCCTTAAATTAACATCAAAAAGCTTTAATTTAATTTTTACAATATAGTCCATTTTGAATTTGCAATTGGCCCATCTAGCGCAAATTGCTCAGTTCTGCCTCCAGGACAAGACTCTTCCCAATTAACATTAACCTGCAAAATAAGTGAATTATTATTATTGCAATACTGCTCAAGATATTGTTGCTAACCATTTGAAAGATGATGATGAAAAAATTGCAAACTATCCCTACAACTCTGGGCATGTCTTTTTGCTGTCAGCGCATACCAAACCCCCGACACATCACAGATTCAGCCACAGAGCAGCCTGAATCCCATTATAGGGCCAACCCAGCCAAGCTGTACTGGGCTGGCCTTGTTACACATCCCACCATAGTTACTGGAACCGCGCTGGAAATATCAGCCCTATTGTGTGAATCAGGTCATGGAGAAGGCCAGCTAAAAGCTTTCTCAGAGATTCTTGTGGTTTCCTGTAGAGAATGATGATGACCAATAGCATAAGCATAAAGGGGCAAGTGGTGGCACCTAATAAATTGAGTCTACAGACAGGTTGGAGCCATTGGAGTCCTTTTATAAGCAGAAGGCTCAGACATTCATAATGATGTAAACCTAGCCTTATCAAAATGCCCAGGTCACAGCTGCCTCCCAAACTTACCCATGAGATGCACTTAGAGCATAATTCTAACAAAATCTTGATTTGAAATTATTGTGGGTGCAGCAATTGAGCAATATTACACTGAACAAAAATCTAAACTCAACATGCAAAAATGTCACAGATTTTTACTGAGTTACAGTTCATATAAGGAAATCAGTCAACTGAAATAAATTAATTATGCCCTAATCTATGGATTTCACATGACGGTGCAGGGGCTCAGCCATGGCTGGGCCTGGGAGGGCATAGGCCGACCCACTTGGGAGCCAGGAATGAATTTTACTTATCTGGTTCATAAATCATTTAAATAGGTTTGCTAAATTAATCTAATCACCCAGCCTCGTGAATTATGCATGGATGCTTAGGCTAATGTTGTATTCTTACCTTATGAAAGATTCCTCCCGCAGACTATTCCAATCTTTCTGTGATATTACTTTTGCTGTAGTCCACAAAAGTCGTGGTCAGTCCTTACATTCCGAATTGAGGAACGACACTGGCGACCATTAACATCAATCCAACAGTGTGATTTCGAAAATGAACAGGCAGATTTGAAACAGTATCAGCACAGCTGTACGTGGCCATTATTGTAGCGTGCACATCCTTTGTCCTATTTGGAGAAAATAACGTATATGCTTAGTTCCCTGTGGCAGTGGGAGTAAACCGCAATAATAAGAAATTATTTATTGGGACAATATCATTTTCTTGGTTGTCGTCTCCTCTGTGCTTAGCCTATATTTTGAACATCTATACAATACATTATTGATGCGTAATTTCAACTACCCATTTTTTGTCTTTCCCCTGATTGAATATTATTATTTGACTCAAAGGAGAAAAGACTCCTAAGATCTATTTTGATCCAGATGTCATTGCAAAAACATTAGAACTATACTGAACAAAACTATAAAAGCAACATGCCATTTCAAAATTTTACTGAGTTACAGTTCATTAAATTAAATCAGTCAATTGAAATAAATAAATGAGGCACTAATCTATGGATTTCACATGACTGGGCAGTGGTGCAGCCATGCGTGGGCCTGGGAGGGCATAGGACCACCCACTTGGGAGCCAGGCCAACCCACTGGGGAGCTGGCCCAGCCAATCAGAATGTTTTTTTCCTCACAAAAGGAAAGAATTACAGACGCACATACTCCTCAGATTCATCAGCTGTCCGGATGGCTGGTCTCAGATGATACCGCAGGTGAAGAAGGCGGATGTAGAGGTCCTGGGCTGGCGTGGTTACATGTGGTCTGCGGTTGTGAGGTCGGTTGGACATACTGTGGCATTGTGTTGTGTGACAAAACTGCACATTTTAAAGTGGCAATTTATTGTTCCAAGCACAAAGTGCACCTGCGTAATGATCGTGCAGTTTAATCCGCTTCTTGAAATGACATACCTGTCAGGTGGATGGATTATCTTGGCAAAGGAGAGATGCTCACTAATAGGAATGTAAACAAATTTGTGCACCAAAATTTTGAGAAATAACCTTTTTATGAGTATTGAACATTTTTGGGATCTTTTATTTCAGCTCATGAAACATGGGACCAACACTTTACATGTTGCGTTTATATTTTTGTTCAGAATAGTTTGTAAGTCATTCGTCAAAGTTAGACATATTGTTTGTCTACAATCTTTTTAGCCTGGTCTGTTTTTGACAGGCTCTTTCAGAGATGTGGAAGGGAGTGGACAGACACATGGGGTATTGGCTAAGTTCTCGTTATGTGGCTTCAGTTGTAGTGGGGTGCTTCCTCCTTCACATCTCCTCTGATCTCGGGCAGTAGGAAGTTCAGAGGTTAGACGAGTGGACCAGAAGCCAGAAGGTTTCCAGTTTGAATCCCATGCTGGACAATAGGGGAGGTCAACTGGCCACCACAAGGTAGATCACAGATAGCCTCTCCTGCATTTGAGCGAGTCACTTAAGCCCTACAATCTTCCAGGGGCGCTGTTCTGCAGCTGAATCTGTGCTCCCAATTTGTGGCGTCTGTCTGAGCCATTCGGGAGCTTAAGGTAAGATGTCCAAATCTGATGGACTGTCAAAGTCTTTAAAAGTCTCCTCTTTGTCCATGTTTCAGTTTTTCTCTAGACCTTTGTGTGCCGGCGACATTGCCAAAGCAGCAAGGCGCCAGCCCAAGTCTGCAGGCCAAACATCCCCCAAAGTCAACAAATCATCTGATATCAGTCTGGCTTCATCAATATTTCCAGTCAGTGGACCTGCTTAATCAACAACTCATTACATAAATATACAGTTTACGTATGGCTAGGTCCCAAGAAAAATGCTGGCGAGCCATAATGTCCCAGAGAATAGATGAAATAAATTGCAGGATGTGCACCGGCATAAGAACCAGATTCAGAGTGATGCCAAATGATGTATCGAATGATGCTGTATTTGTAATATAAACACACTGTCTAACATGTTGTTCACTTCATTAAACAAATAAATACAATGCCAGCGTTGTCGGTGGCAATGTGGAAGCCTAGTAGCCTATCAAAATAATTTCAATGGAGGTCTCAAACAAAGTGTTGCATAAGGAGCCAAGATTTAGTCCCACGTCCTCCTACTCTTTGGATGAGTAATTTAGTGCTTTGCAAATCTGTCAGTGAAGCTTAGTGAGACACGGGGGAGAGGGGGGGGGGGGTGCTACAGAATGCATCACATCATCACATATAGAGATAGATAGATACTGTAGATATACAGTACTTGTCAAAAGTTTGGACAAACCTACTCATTCAAGGGTTTTTCTAGATTTTTACTATTTTCTACATTGTCGAATAATTGTGAAGACATCAAAACTATGCAATAACACATGGAATAATGTAGTAACCAAAAAAGTGTAAAACAAATCAAAATTTATTTTAGATTATTTCGAAGTAGCCACCCTTTGCCTTGATGACAGCTTTGCACACTCTTGGCATTCTCTCAACCAGCTTCATGAGGTAGTCACCTGGAATGCATTTCAATTACAGGTGTGCCTTGCTAAAAGTTAATTTGTGGAATTTCTTTCCTTCTTAATGTGTTTGAGCCAATCAGTTGTGTTGTAACAAGGTACGGGTGGTATACAGAAGATAGCCCTATATGGTAAATGACCAAGTCCATATAAAAAAAAGAACAGCTCTAATAAGCAAAGAGAAATGACAGTCCATCATTACTTTAAGACATGAAGGTCAGTCAATCCGGAAAATTGCAAGAACTTTGAAAGATTCTTCGAGTGCAGTCGCAAAAACCATCAAGCGCTATGATGAAACTGGCTCTCATGAGGAATGCCAAAGGAAAGGAAGACCCAGAGTTACCTCTTCTACAGAGGATAAGTTCTTTAGAGTTAACTGCACCTCAGATTGCAGCCCAAATAAATGCTTCACAGACTTCAAGTAACAGACACATCTCAACAACTACTGTTTTGAGGAGACTGAAGTCAGGCCTTCATGGTCAAATTGCTGCAAAGAAACCACTACTAAAGGACACCAATAAGAAGAGACTTGCTTGGGCCAAGAAACACAAGAAATGGACATTAGACCGGTGGAAATCTGTCCTTTGGTCTGATGAGTCCAAACTTGAAATTTTTGGTTCCAACCACTGTCATTGTGATACGAAGAGTAGGTAAACAGATTATCTTGGCATGTGTGGTTCCCACCGTGAAGCATGGAGGAGGAGGTGAGATGGTGTAGGGGTGCTTTGCTGGTGATACTGTCTGTGCTTTATTTAGAATTCAAGGCACACTTAACCAGAATGGCTACCACAGCTGTCATCAAGGCAAAGGGTGGCTACTATTAAGAATCTAAAATTTAAAATAGATTTTGATATGTTTAACACTTTTTTGGTTACTACACGATTCCGTATGTGTTATTTCATAGTTTTGATGTCGTCACTATTATACTACAATGTAGAAAATAGTAACAATTAAAGAGAAACCCTTGAATGAGTAGGTGTGTCCAAACTTTTGACTGGTACTGCACATATATATATATATAGAGAGAGAGTAAGTGAATAAGTGTGTGAGTTAATGAGAGTGAGAGACAGAGAAAGAAATAGACAGAATATAAAGTAGATTGATGGAGACAGTATATCACACAAAAGGATAGGATACAGACAGATAGACAGGTCAGTGTGTTTGGAGAGACAGAACAGAGGTGTGTGTGTTTGAATGTGAAGCTGACCTACATCTCCCCATTGGTTTGTGAGTTGGGGCGGGAGAGCTGTGCATGCCCCCGGTGCCTTGCCACCAATCAGCACGATGCATCGGCCTAGGCCGAGAGCGCCTGTCTCTCCAGAGCTGTCGGAAAAGACGAACACTCCATGCCGCAGCAGGCCGGCGTCTACACCGGAAGCGCCGCCTGCACACCCTCGTAGCCGTGAAGCCTAGCGACCCTAAAACCCAACAAGCACTTTGCTTTGGCCCCAGGAGAGACTCATTAAGTCACTGAAAGGCTCTGGTCATCCAAAGAGAGCATTTCACCTACCGCTCGGGAAGTGAGCTAAAATAGCACAATGCCACACTCAAAAAGAGAAGTCACTTGTCTAGTCAGGGAGTGGTTCCAAGCTGGTATTCCCATTTTGTGGTAACATCGAGTGAAAACCTGAAAGGGAACCGCAAAACCCAGAACAATACAATAAAGAGTAGAACGATTCAATTTATTTTAGTTGAACTGACATTTGTGTTTCCAAGCATTGCTATGTGACGTGTGTGAACTGCCATAATGGAGGTCCCATTAGGAAGTTAATAACATGTATAGCTAAAATGTAAACACAATATAAATATGATTCCGAATAATGTCACGAACGCTGGCGAACATGTCTTAGAAACTATCGGCAGCTTACTGACATAATTCACACGTTATGGAGTATTATGACATGCTTATGTCATTATCATGAAGGCAACACTATGCCTCCTATAAGTGAATGGCAAACAGCTGATAAGTAGAGCCAGATATAGTAGAGCTTAGTCAGAAGTTGCCCTGAATGAAAGATCTAGGATCAGATTACCCTTCGCCTGTTTTTACTGTGTTGTTTAAGAGACACAGGTCTCCAATTTATTAATGGCACAGGTTAGGTCATAGGGTCTCTCAGAACATGTACATACATAGTACAATCGTGACATCTTTTCTGTTTCACGTACAAGGCCTCAGAGTGTTGTGGCGAGTGTTCTTGGAGTGCTATCAAATGGCTGACTACAGCGTCATCCTCCCATGCATACAAACAGCCCTCTTTAGCGTACCATCATCAGCATGATCTGTTACTGGAAGATATCTGACACTCCCATTGTCCATGTGAGCGACTGGGCCTGAATGGAAGCAGAGTGGGGCTTACTATTCCGAGGTATTAACTGATCTTCCCCTTTTGGAATAGTGCAGAATAGTGTAGTGTCATGGAGTACAAAGCCTGTCTCCAGGATGGGGGAGTCAGAGACAGTTTAGGAATTACAGCTGCCGTGGCCCGCTGAGTCATCCACTACAGGCAGGCAGGCAGGCAGGCAGGCAGGCAGGCAGGCAGGCAGGCAGGCAGGCAGGCAGGCAGGCAGGCAGGCAGGCAGGCAGGCAGGCAGGCAGGCAGGCAGAAGACACAGCACTCTCACCAAGTGGGAGGAACTAGTCCTTCAGAAGCCAAGATGCAATCTGACTCATCTTCAGTGAATGACGAATAATCAACTTGTGATAAACAATTATCCCAATATGATATCTCTGATGCAGAGTGATCGGCAACACTTCATTCCAGGTTGATAAAGTACTTGTTTGAGTCATTAGGTGCTGGAGGTCTTGCTGAAGAGATGCTGACAGTAAATGAATGATCAAATCCTCAACTTTGCACAGAGCAAAAGTCTGTCCTGTGCGTTGGTGTGGTCTCTATTGATTAAGCAATCATAAAAGAGCGAATTATGACAAATATTTTGGGGAGTTCAAAAGTTATTCGGACTCAAAACCATGAAAAGGAATAACTCAAGGAGGTCGAGATGCCAAAATAATATACTCAAAAGAATGAGTAGGGTGAAAGTGCAAGGTGCTGTAAAACAAAACTATATATTCAAATCTAATTTTGGGGGGGGGGGGGGGTAAATAAAAACAAACTACCATAAAAAAAAAAGTCTCTAAACTTAAAACATTTATTAACATCATAATATGTTCTAATTCAATCCAAGGCAATAACAAACACATATTCATTGTCAAATGAATGTAGTACAAAGTCATTGTTTATAAACTTGTTTCTATTGAGAGGTGGCTGTTTGAAAAGAAAGCCATTTTTAACACCCTTATTTCAATCAAACATCTTGTTATTACATTGAAATATACTGATCTAATTAGGACTTGTTTTTATCTTGTCCCACCTTTTAAAATCGACTGGGATTGCATCCTTCTCCAGCATGGCCCCATGGTGAGTAGTCTGTCTGCCGAACATCTAATATATCAAGAAATATGTAAAGTACCGTTTTGGGACTAAAATATGTTTACTGGGATGTCCATCTGTCCAAATGAAAGAAAGCCAGCCATATTTTACCTATGGGGATTCTTTCAAGTCCAAAATAAGTCAAAACCAAAATGATCACAACCAAAACAATTGACACCAGAGATTTACACTCACCGGACAGTTTATTAGGTACACCACCCTGTTCAAGAAAATGGATCACTCCTACAGACAGTGAGTCACATGGCCGTGGCTTGTTATATAAAGCAGGCAGACAGGCATCGAGGCATTCAGTGACAGTTCGATTGAACGTTAGAATGGGCAAAATGAGGGACCTAAGCGACTTTGAGCGTTGGATGATCGTTGGTGCCAGGGCGCCGAATCCAAATCTCAGAAACGCCTGCCCTGCTGGGCTTTTCATGCATGACAATGTCTAGGGTTTACAGAGAATGCTGCGACAAACTAAAACCATCCAGTCAGCGGCAGTCCTGTGGGCAAAAACAGCTTGTTGATGAGAGAGGTCGAACGAGAATGGCAAGAATCGTGCAAGCTAACAGACGGGCCACAAACAGACAAATGACGGTGCAGTACAACAGTAGTGTGTAGAACGGCATCTCAGAATGTACAACTCGTTGATCCTTGTCACGGATGGGCTATTGCAGCAGACGACCACACATGGTTCCACTCCTATCAGCTAAAAAGAAGAAAAAGCGTCTCCAATTGGCACGCAATCACCAACACTGCGAAGTTGAGGAATGGAAAAATATTGCCTGGAACATGACAGCGAGTTCAGTTTACTTGAGTGGCCTGGTCAGTCCCCAGACCTCAACCCAATATAACATCTTTGGTATGTGATCGAACGGGCTGTTCGCAGCGCGAATGTACCGCTGTCCAATCTGCAGCAACTGCGTGATGCCATCACGTAGGCATGGACCAACATCCCTGTGGAACGTTTCCGACATCTTGTAGAATGCCCAGAAGAATTCAGGACATTCTGGAGGCAAAGGGGGGTCCGACCCGGTATTAGATGGGTCTACATCATAAACTAACCAGTGAGTGTATAGAGGTCTCATCTTTGTATCTGTGCCATTATGGCAACTGTGACAGCACAGGCATCTCGAACTACAGAGGACCACTGTACTGTGCACTACTGTACTGTACTGTACCCCACTGTACTGTACTCTACTGTACTGTACTCTACTGTACTGTACTCTACTGTACTCTACTCTACTGTACTCTACTCTACTGTACTCTACTGTACTCTACTCTACTGTACCGTACTCTACTGTACTGTACTCTACTGTACTCTACTGTAGTAGGGATGTGACAAATGGAAAATTTCTTCATGTTTAAACAGATATTTTTTATCAGTTTTCCGTAAAAATCCCTTGTGAATTCACAATGCAGAATATGGTCCTATTGCGTATGACCGCTATGGGGCAATAATTCAGTCATAGGCTGAATCTCAAACCGAAAACCTGGCCCCTAAGTCCTGTATCGAGGGGCTGCTTTCTATTTTGATCACTGTTTAATAGTTTGATAGTGGTTTTGGTCACTCAACATTCCAACTGCCACATAACAATATTACAAAATTCTAAATCCATTTGTGAGCATTGTCTCCCGTGACCTGTTGTGCAGGTCACTCGCTATGAAACACAGGCACTGGGACAGACACAGACGCACACTCTGATAGACAGTGGGAAAACAAAATGACAAAATGACTTCTTTCTACTCATGCACAAAATATGTGCAAGTATATCGGTCACCAGTGATTTCCTCAGCTGATTTAGCTTGTTGTAGCCTGCCTGCTAGCTAGCTAGCTAGCTAGCTAGCTAGCTAGCTTCACTGACAAACACAGGGGCAGGTTGACGTTTATTGTCATGAGTCTTGTCCTGGAAGCAGAACTGAGTGACTTCTCCATAGATAGGCGAGCTGCAAAGTCAAAATTCACTCTAAATATTGCTTTTTGGACTTAATTTAAGGTTAGGAGGCTAAGCAGTATGGTTAAGGTCAGGGTTAAGGTTAGGATTAGGTTTTATGATTTTGTGGCTGTGCCAGCTAGTGACCACTCTGCAGAGCTGCCTCCAGAACAAGATTCGAAAAACGCTAACCTGTACACAGGGATGGAACTTTAGCAAGCTACAATAGCTACACCCAAAAGGGTTCTTCATCTGTACCCATAGGATAACTTTTTTGGTTGCAGGTAGAACCCTTTTTGGCTCCAGGTAGAACCCTTTGGGGTTCCACGTAGAACACTCTGTAGAAAACGTTCTACATAGAACCCGAAAGGGTCTCCCTGCAACAAAAAAAGGGTTGTCCTATTGGGATAGCACCCTTTCTCTAAGAGTGTAAGGATTTTGGGCACTGCACTGATAAACAGTGTGTAGCTTGTCACTCATTTGCAATAGTTTGACAGCTTGCTGATGAAGTTCCCAGTAGTCAGTCCGTACTTCAGCATGTTTACAAAGCACCAATCGTTGTAACATTGGGTCAGCTAAAAGCACAGCGCAGCAGCAGACTCCATATACTGACTCAGGGCAGAGCAGGCTGTTCTCTGCTGTCGCTTGCCTTTCTCTGCCACTTCTCCAACTTAATGGTGGTAAAGTGCAGAGCACTTCCTATCTGTGGTAAATCATTTGAAAGATGCATATCTCCCAACTTTACAGCATTGCTGCATTAAGCATTTGTTGTAATTGACATTTTCCCCTTTATTATGATGATCGTGACCTGTTGTTAGTGGTAGTTTTTTAAGAACTGCACTGGGATTTTAATTTTGTGAGAAAAAATTAAAACAAAGAAACAGTTAAGGATTTTTTATGTTAACGTCCCAAATTTGCTCAAACATTTTAATGTTTAAAAGTTCACACCCCTATACTGTACTGTAACCTACTCTACTGTACTTTACTGTACTCTACTATAATGTACTCTACTATACATTTGGTCTTTAACTTGTCATGCTCTCAACTTGCTAGGTCTGGATCTTGGAAACAATGTCCTGGTATAAATATTGGTCTTGGAACCTGGATATAACCTTCGTTTTTGGTTTACAAACCATAGGAAACCCAATTTGAAGAAGACTCCAGCCACCCAAGTCGTAGACTGTTCTCTCTGCTAAATAGCTAATCATAAATGGCTATTGGGACAACCTGCAATGACCCATTTTTGCACTAACTCTCTTGCACTGACTAGTATGCACACACACTAGACTCTACTCACACACTCACACAGACTTACACTGACACTCCAACACACACATACAGTGCATTTGAAAAGTATTCAGACCCCTTGACTTTTTCCACATTTTGTTATGGTACAACCTTATTCTAAAATTGATTAAATAATTTTTTACCCTCATCAACCTAAACACAATGCCCCATAAAGACAAAGCAAAAACAGCTTTTTAGAAATGTTTGCAAATGTATACTTTGTTGAAGCACCGTTGGCAGCGATTACAGCCTCGAGTCTTCTTGGGTATTCAAGACCAGGCTCTGGCTGGGCCACTCAAGGACATTCAGAGACTTGTCCCGAAGCCACTCCTGCATTGTCTTGGCTTTGTGCTCAAGGTCGTTGTCCTATTGGAAGGAGAACCTTCGCCCCAGTCAGAGGTCCTGAGTGCTCAGGAGCAGGTTTTCATCAACGATCTTTCTGTACTTTGCTCCGTTCATCTTTCCCTCGATCCTGACTAGTCTCTTAGTCCCTGCTGCTGAAATACATCCCCCACAGCATGACGCTGCCACCACCATGCTTCACCTTGGCATCGTGTTTCTCATTGCCTTAGTCCTTTAGGTGCCTTTTGGCAAACTCCAAGCAGGCTGCCTTTTACTAAGGAGTGGCTTCTGTCTGGCCACTCTACCATAAAGGCCTAATTGGTGGAGTCCTGCAGAGGTGGTTGTCCTTCTGGAAGGTTCTTCCATCTCCACAGAGGAACTCTGTAGCTCTAACGAAGGCCCTTCCCCCCTATTGCTCAGTTTGGCCTTGCGGCGCAGTCTTGGTGGTTCCAAACTTCTTCCGTTTAAGAATGATGGAGGCGACTGTGTTCTTGGAGACCTTCAATGCTGCAGAAATGTTTTCGTAGCCTTCCCCAGATCTGTGCCTCAACACAATCCAGTCTACGGACAATTCCTTTGACCTCATGGCTTGGTTTTTGCTCCGACATGCACTGTCAACTGTGGAACCTTATATAGACAGGTGTGTGCCTTTCCAAATCATGCCCAATCAATTGAATTAACCACAGGTGGACTCCAATCATGTTGTAGAAACATCTCAAGGATGATCAATGGAAACAGGATGCACCTGGGCTCAAATTCGAGTTTCCTAGCAAAGGGTCTAAATACTTACTCTGTTCTGTTCTGATTTTATAAATTTGCAAACTTTTCTAAAAACCTGTTCTCCCTTTATGGGGTATTGTGTGTAGATCTCTGAATAAGCTTGTAACGTGACAAAATGTGGAAAAAGTCAAGGAGTCTGAATACTTTTGGAATGCACTGTACACACACAAACACTACATACACCCACACACACATAACATATGCACAAACTCACACACACACTTTTACACTCACCACATTCGCTGTTGCTACTGTCTATTATCTATCCTAGTTAAGTGCCTAGTCACTTAACCCCTACCTACATAGCTACCTCAATTACCTCTTACCGCTACTGATACTCCCTGTATCAGCCATCTTATTTTCACTCATTATTGTTATTTGTTATTCACTGGATATTTATTCCTCGTGTCACTATTTCTATTTTTTATTACATTTTTTATCTTTAACTCTGCATTGTTGGAAAAGGACCCGTAAGTAAGCATTTCACTGTTAGTCTACACCTGTGTTTTACGAAGCATGTGACAAATAACCTTTTATTTTATTTTATTTGATAATTGGCTTCCAACTCATAGAAATCCTCACCTAGCTGATGGTGGAATTACAGTGTCTATGCTAAAACGAGTTATATCCATCTAGTCCTTCATTTACAGTGCTTTCAGAAAGTATTCATACCCCTTGACTTAATCCATCCACATTGTGTTGAGTTACAACCTGAATTAAACATTTATTAAATATTTGTTTAAATGGTCACCCATCTACACACAATACCCCATAATGGCTAAGTCAAAACATGTTTTTAGACATTGTTGCAAATTGATTGAAAATTAAATACAGAAATATCTAATTTACATAAGTATTCACACCCCTGAGTCAATACATGTAATTACAGCAGTGAGTATTTTTGGGTAAGTCTCTTAAGAGCTTGGCACACCTGAATTGTACAATATTTACCAATTATTAATTTCAAAATTCTTCAAGCTCTGTCACATTGGTTGTTGATCATTGCTAGACAACCATTTTCAAGTCTTGCCATAGATTTTCAAGCAGATTTAAGTCAAAACTATAACTCGGCCACTCAGGAACATTCTCTGTCTTCTTGGTAAACAACTCTAGTGTAGATTTGACCTTGTGGGTTAGGTTATTGTCCTGCTGGAAGGTGAATTCATCTCCCAGTGTCTGGAGGAAAGCAGACTGAACCAGGTTTTCCACTAGAATATTGCCTGTACTTAGCTCCATTCCATTTATTTTTTATCCTGAAAATCTCCCCAGTCCTTAAAGAATACAAGCATACCCATAACATGATGCAGCTACCACTATGCTTAAAAATATGGAGAGTGGAATTCAGAAATGTGTTGTGTTGGATTTGCACCAAACCTAACACTTTGTATTCAGGACAAAAAGTACATTTCTTTGCCACATTTCTGGCAGTATTACTTGAGTGCCTTGTTGCAAACAGGATGCATGTTTTGGAATATTTTTATTCTGTGCAGGCTCCCGTCTTTTTTTTCCCCAATTAGGTTAGTATTGTGGAGTAACTATAATTTATTTAGCAAAACTTATTTAGGTTTGCCATAACAAAGGAGTTGAATACTTATTTACTCAAGACATTTCATATTTTCATTTTATATTAATTAATAAAAAATTCTAAAACATACAGTACCAGTCAAAAGTTTGGACACACCTACTCATTCAAGAGTTTTTCTTATTTTTTAAAACTATTTTCTACATTGTAGAATAATAGTGAAGACATCACAACTATGAAATAACACATATGGAATCATGTAGTAACCAAAAAAGTGTTATTACAAATCAAAATATATTTTATATTTGAGATTCTTCAAAGTAGCCACCCTTTGCCTTGATGACAGCTTTGCACACGCTTGGCATTCTCTCAACCATCTTCATGAGGTAGTCACCTGGAATTCATTTCAAATTCAGGTGTGCCTTGTTATAAGTTAATTTGTGGAATATCTTTCCTTCTTAATGCGTTTGAGCCAATCAGTGTTGTGACAAGGTAGGGGTGGTATACAGAAGATAGCCCTATTTGGTAAAAGACCAAGTCCATATTATGGCAAGAACAGCTCAAATAAGCAGAGAAATGACAGTCCATCATTACTTTAAGACATGAAGGTCAGTCAATCCAGACAATTGCAAGAACTTTGAAAGTTTCTTCAAGAGCAGTCGCAAAAAACATCAAGCGCTGTGATGAAACTGGCTCTCATGAGGACCGCCACAGGAAAGGAAGACCCAGAGTTACATCTGCTACAGAGGATGTTCATTAGAGTTAACTGCACCTCAGATTGCAGACCAAATACATGCTTCACAGAGTTCCAAGTAACAGACACATCTCAATATCAACTGTTCAGAGGAGACTGGGTGAAATCAGGCCTTCATGGTGGAATTGCTGCAATGAAACCACTACTAAAGGATACCAATAAGAAGAAGAGACATGCCTGGGCCAAGAAACATGAGTAATGAACATTAGACAGGTGGAAATCTGTCCTTTGATCTGATGAGTCCAAATTTGAGATTTTTGTTCAAGGCACACTTAGCCAGCATGGCTACCATAGAATTCTGCAGCAATACGCCATCCCAGCTGGTTTGCGCTTAGTGAGACTATCATTAGTTTTTCAACAAGAAAATGACCCAAAACACACTTCCAGGCTGTGTAAGGGCTATTTGACCAAGGACAGTGATGGAGTGATGGAGTGCTGCATCAGATGACCTGGCCTCCACAATCACCCAACGTCAACCCAATTGAGATAGCTTGGGATGAGTTGGACCGCAGAGTGAAGGAAAAGCAGCCAACAAGTGCTCAGCGTATGTGGGAACTCCTTCAAGACTGTTGAAAAAACATTCCCCATGAAGCTGGTTGAGAGAATGTCAAGAGTGTGCAAAGCTGTCATCAAGGCTATTTTTTATTTATGTATTTATTTAACCGGAATTTAAATAGGCAAGTCAGTTAAGAACAATTTCTTATTTACAATGATGGCCTAGGAACAGTGGGTTAACTGCCTTGTTCAGGGGCAGAGCGACAGATAATTTTTACCTCAGGGATTCAATCTAGCAACCTTTCGGTTACTGGCCCAACGCTCTAACCACTAGGCTACCTGCCACAAAGGGTGGCTACTTTGAAGAATCTCAAATATAAAATATATTTATATTTGTTTAACACTTTTTTGTTTTTACTACATGATTCCATATGTGTTATTTCATAGTTTTGATTTCTTCACTATTTTTTCTACAGTGTAGAAAATAGTACAAATATTGGCCGGTAGGGAAATCCTTGTTTCATCGCGCACCAGCGACTCCTGTGGCGGGCCGGGCGCAGTGCACGCTGATCAGGTCGCCAGGTGTACGGTGTTTCCTCCGACACATTGGTGTGGCTGGCTTCCGGGTTGGATGCGCGCTGTATTAAGAAGCAGTGCGGCTTGGTTGGGTTCTGTTTCGGAGGACGCATGACTTTCGACCTTCGTCTCTCCCGAGCCCGTACGGGAGTTGTAGCGATGAGACAAGATAGTAACTACTAATAATTGGACACTACAAAATTGGGGAGAAATAGGAGGTACAATTTATTTTTTAAGAAAAAAGAAAATAAAAAAGAAAAACCCTTGAATGAGTAGGTGTGTCCAAACCTTTGACTGGTACTGTATAACACATAACAAAACAAAGAACAGGAAGACATTGTCATAGCCTGGCGCATTGTATACAGACATCAACAGTTGTTTTCTATTGCTGTGAATAGGTGTATCCAAACTTTTAACTGGTACTGTATGTGTAATTATCCGCCACCATTGTTTGCACCCCTATTACCATTCTGTTCAAACTCTCTTTCGTATCGTCCGAGATCCCTAAAGATTGGAAAGCTTTTGACTGGTACTGTATGACATGTTGGACGACATGTGTGCTTAAAGTTAGAAAAAATAGGATACAAATTCGATTTTTTTCCCAACCCCCAATTTCCACCACTTCTGTAGAATGACCCATATACTACCATCATAGAGTCAAGTATTTGCCAGTAGTTGTGGTAAGGCCAGCGGCTAGGTTGGCAGTGGTATTCACACTTTTTCTGTGAGAGCCCTCCTTTGACATTTGAAAAACTTGGCAGACCTCATCCATGTACAATGATTCCCCAAGATGTTCTCATGGTCTCCTTTTTTGACCTTCCACCTGTCCTAAAGTGTCTCCGTCCTAAAGTAATCTCCGCCAACTTGATTATATTTGTGTGTTTTTATCTTTCTTTTATATTCGGCAGTAATAGGTCCACGCACCGGGAGCAGAGCTTTCAACGAAACTCACAGAAGCGGGGTACGCACCAACCTTTCCCCATTAAAAACAGTTCAGCCACGCCTGAACTCAAGCGATAACGACATACAGATTTTGTTGTATTATAACTGTAATTATAGCTCCCGTCCAAATGTCATGAATGATAGACAGGTAACTGCCAAAATAAAGGAAACACCAGCATAAAGTGCCTTAATAGGGCATTGCGCCACTTTGAGCCAGAACAGCTTCAATGCACCTTGGCATAGATTCTACAAGTGTCTGGAACTCTATTGGAGGGATGCGACCCCATTCTTCCACGAGAAATGTAATAATTTGGTGTTTGGTTGATGTTGGTGGAAAACGCTGTCTCAGCTGAGGCCCCACTCCAGAATCTCCCATAAGTGTTCAATTGAGTTGTGGAAGCACCTGCTTTCAATACACTTTGTATCCCTCATTTACTCAAGTGTTTCCATTATTTTGGCAGTTACAGTGCCTTGCGAAAGTATTCGGCCCCCTTGAACTTTGCGACCTTTTGCCACATTTCAGGCTTCAAACATAAAGATATAAAACTGTATTTTTTTGTGAAGAGTCAACAACAAGTGGGACACAATCATGAAGTGTAACGACATTTATTGGATATTTCAAACTTTTTTAACAAATCAAAAACTGAAAAATTGGGCGTGCAAAATTATTCAGCCCCTTTACTTTCAGTGCAGCAAACTCTCTCCAGAAGTTCAGTGAGGATCTCTGAATGATCCAATGTTGACCTAAATGACTAATGATGATAAATACAATCCACCTGTGTGTAACCAAGTCTCCGTATAAATGCACCTGCACTGTGATAGTCTCAGAGGTCCGTCAAAAGCGCAGAGAGCATCATGAAGAACAAGGAACACACCAGGCAGGTCCGAGATACTGTTGTGAAGAAGTTTAAAGCCGGATTTGGATACAAAAAGATTTCCCAAGCTTTAAACATCCCAAGGAGCACTGTGCAAGCGATAATATTGAAATGGAAGGAGTATCAGACCACTGCAAATCTACCAAGACCTGGCCGTCCCTCTAAACTTTCAGCTCATACAAGGAGAAGACTGATCAGAGAGGCAGCCAAGAGGCCCATGATCACTCTGGATGAACTGCAGAGATCTACAGCTGAGGTGGGAGACTCTGTCCATAGGACAACAATCAGTCGTATATTGCACAAATCTGGCCTTTATGGAAGAGTGGCAAGAAGAAAGCCATTTCTTAAAGATATCCATAAAAAGTGTCGTTTAAAGTTTGCCACAAGCCACCTGGGAGACACACCAAACATGTGGAAGAAGGTGCTCTGGTCAGATGAAACCAAAATGGAACTTTTTGGCAACAATGCAAAACGTTATGTTTGGCGTAAAAGCAACACAGCTGAACACACCATCCACACTGTCAAACATGGTGGTGGCAGCATCATGGTTTGGGCCTGCTTTTCTTCAGCAGGGACAGGGAAGATGGTTAAAATTGATGGGAAGATGGATGGAGCCAAATACAGGACCATTCTGGAAGAAAACCTGATGGAGTCTGCGAAAGACCTGAGACTGGGACGGAGATTTGTCTTCCAACAAGACAATGATCCAAAACATAAAGCAAAATCTACAATGGAATGGTTCAAAAATAAACATATCCAGGTGTTAGAATGGCCAAGTCAAAGTCCAGACCTGAATCCAATCGAGAATCTGTGGAAAGAACTGAAAACTGCTGTTCACAAATGCTCACTGAGCTCGAGCTGTTTTGCAAGGAGGAATGGGAAAAAATGTCAGTCTCTCGATGTGCAAAACTGATAGAGACATAACCCAAGCGACTTACAGCTGTAATCGCAGCAAAAGGTGGCGCTACAAAGTATTAACTTAAGGGGGCTGAATAATTTTGCACGCCCAATTTTTCAGTTTTTGATTTGTTAAAAAAGTTTGAAATATCCAATAAATGTCGTTCCACTTCATGATTGTGTCCCACTTGTTGTTGATTCTTCACAAAAAAAATACAGTTTTATATCTTTATGTTTGAAGCCTGAAATGTGGCAAAAGGTCGCAAAGTTCAAGGGGGCCGAATACTTTCGCAAGGCACTGTACCTGTATATTCATGTCATTGTCACCAGTGAACTCAATTACACTCAAATGTTACTTCAACTTCAACCAGTGAATGCTAGCGATGCTACCGCTCTGTCTTAATGAGTGTTAGCATGCTGATAGCACACCCTGCACACTAAAATGTATATTTTAATAGGTATGCAGTAGGTTGATAAAAATATCAACAAAGTTATGACGAGCTGCAGTAGTTCCGATGTTGTTTGTTTTGTCACTGGTTATTTTGACAAATCACGATTTTGCAGGTGTTAGCATCTTTTGAATTTCGGAAGGGGAAGGGAAATTCGGGCCCCAAACTTGCAAAGAGAGAGGGTGGAGCTTCTCGCTCCAGTTCCACCCCTCGTTCTAGCATTTCTTGAACACTTCTCTTAACATGTATGGACCCAGAACTTAATCGAGCAGCTGACCAATTACGCAATACTTTAGTTCCGGGTTAACTGAGATTAGCTAGTGATAGTGATGCACAAGCTAGGCCTATTTGAAACATCACAATCTCCTGGCAGCATTTACCTGACAGTGTCATGCCTGTTCCCGCTCCTCCTCGCTAGTGCTCGACCTGACAGTGTCACGCACACCTGTCACCATCATTACGCGCATCAGCGCTCGCTGGACTCACCTGGACTTCACCTGGACTTTTTGTTTTCCCCTGTCCAGACACTGTCCGTATTCTGTTCCTGTCCGTGTTTCATTAAATGTTCCCTCCCTGTAATTGCTTCTTGTCTCCAGCGTCATTCCTTTTACACATTTTTGAAGCATCAGGGAGGGTTTTGTTTTTTGTTGAAGACGTCAGGCCCGGGTGCCGCTGCCGTAGGAACCCGGGGGTGCCTCAGCTGGCTCATCGGGCTTCCAAGCCTTTGCCGACTCGAGAGGTTTCATTGCCTCGGTTGGCTCGGCAAGCGCCCATCCCACGTCATGCCTCAGCCGGATCGTCGGGCTCCACGCCTCAGCCGGCTCATCAGGCTCCCACACCTCAGCGGGATTGTCAGGCTTTCACGCCTCTGCCGGGTCGTCGGGCTCCACGCCTCAGCCGGCTCATCAGGCTCCCACGCCTCAGCGGGATTGTCAGGCTTTCACGCCTCTGTCGGATCGTCAGGCTCCACGCCTCAGCTGGCTCATCAGGCTCCCACGCCTCAGCGGGATTGTCAGGCTTTCACGCCTCTGCCGGATCGTCGGGCTCCCACGCCTCCGCCGGCTCGCCGGGCTTCTACGCCTCAGCCGGCTTGTCCACCGCCCACATCTCGGCCGGCCCGTCAGGCTCACCCACGTGGGACGCCGGGTTGCGCCCCTAGGGGGAAGGGGGGGGGCCTCTTCCCGCTCTTCCTCTCTGGCGCTACAGGGCGCCAGGCTGCCCATCATTACCCACACCTGTCACCATCATTATGCACATCAGCGCTCGCTGGACTCACCTGGACTCCATTACCTTTTTGATTGCCCCTCTTATATCTGTTTGTTCCTCTGTTAGATCCCTATGTCAGCATTGGTGTTTTTGTCCAGACAGGGGAAAACTCCGTATTCTGTTCCTGTCCGTATTTCACTAAATGTTCCCTCCCTGTACTTGCTTCTTGTCTCCAGCGGCTTTCCTCACAGACAGATCAGTAGCTTGAAAATCCCCCCAAAAACTTGAAAACCTAAATGAAAACCCATTTGATTTTTGCCCAATGTTTGAAAAGAAAATTAAAACTGAACATAATTCACAATGATTATTATTGTGTTTTAGTTTCTTTTGGAGTCGAAGATAATAGTTTCAGTACAGTTTTAGTTTTTGAAACAAGTTAATTATTTTATTTCAGTTTACTAAATTGTTTTTTCATGATTAGTTTTGGCTTAAATTTCAGTTTTAGTTTACTATAATAACCTTGCTATCTAGTGCACCTGCACCCCGTAATTCACAAGTCTAAAAAAGAATCCCAGTCGGCAATGCCCTAGTTAAAATATTTTAAACAGAGGGGCGGCAGGTGACAAGCTTGTGTGTATGATTCATAAGCTGCCTTAATTAATACTACTGAATGACTAGGAAGCATCTCATTTCTGTTCAGGTGTGTATGATATGGAGTATTCTCAAGTCATGTGCAAATGCATAGTAATGCATGTAATTTGGTGTAGGATTGCATGTATAATTGTATTCAAGTGTGTACCTGAATGTGTATTTGTAAATAGTATTTGTGTCCAGTATATTGGTCTTTGTTTTCAAAGGTGTGTGGTAAATGTGTGCTCATGTTCAGGTGTGTGTAAGAAAAGGTTTGTACTGGTGCTCAGATGTAGGCCTATCAATGATATATAGATAGATGTGGTATATGAGATAGTTAATTCACTTGTTTCATGTGATGAGTAACCTTGCCGGAGACCTGAAAGACTTGTAATTTTGTGTTTGTGCTGAAAGACCCAACGTCTCGGCTTTTGCTTAGCAGGTTAATGCAGTCCGGACGATACATGGTCAGTAACACTGGTGCCAAGATTGAAAGGAAGAGTGAAAGTAGTGGAGCCAGTTCACCAGACGGGCTTCTTCTGACACCATGCCAGAGATCTAAACAATTGTGTAGTGGCTCTCTCAGAAGGTTTAGCTCAGTAGGCAAATGTTGTTTTCAGTCACACCGACAACCAATTTCCAATATCCTGTCAGTTGTGTAATATATGGTAATCTACAGACAAAAGTGGTGGCAATAAGCAGTTCCTCCGTCCCTTTCCTTATGGCCCTGTTAGACAATACTTAAATGATTAGGTTGGCGCAAACAACTGGCCACAATGCAACGCAACGGCAGAGCCAAGAAAAATCATTACCTGCCATTAGACACGAAAGCTTGGTATAACTTAACAAAAACGAAAATGTTTTACGCAATTCAATAGGAAACAAAAAAGTTGAAACAAAGTACTACAGTCTCTGCCTGAGGATGAATATGTGCCTGATATAAATGATTGATAATGTTCACAAGACACCATTGTAGTTGATATATTGAAAAGGCGCAAGAAAGGGGAAAACCTAGTCAGTTCCACAACTGAATACATTCAACCGAAATGCCTCTTCCGTATTTAACCCTCTGATTCAGAGAGGTGGGGGGAGGGATACCTTAATCAAATGCCCAGGGAGCAGTTGTTGTTCAGTGTACACTACCTTGCTCAAGGGCACAATGCCCACCTTAGGGATTTGAACCAGTGACCTTTTAGGTTACTGGCCCATCGCTCTTAACAGCTAGGCTACCTGCTACGTTATACCAGAAGCTTTGGTGAGTCAGGCTGTAGACCTAACCACAGATGCATCCATTTTCTAGTAATTTCTGTATTGTAATTTACTGTTTTTTATGCTGCCAAAGCGTTGTATTTTCTGAGATCCAATTCCATATACATAAAACACGCAATTCATAAAACCATTCAACTGTCTTCTATCTTCTTCTCACAAACTCTGAAGTTCTCAAGCGTTTAATTTTAAACAGTTCAACCGAGTTCTTGCAATGGAATCATACATAGATAGATCTTCTTCACTCTGACTGCAGGCAATGTACAGTAAGCCGTGACTTCTCCGATGATTACAGCGCTCGTGCCTTGTCAATTGATAACGGTTAATTCGTTTCGAATTCTGTCTTGTTCATCAAATTAGGCATATCAACATTTAATAAAATGCATCCAAGGATTACCTCCTATGTAGGCACAGTTTAGGCTATATTTTATTCAAGAGGTTTGCATATAAATTCTAGTCTCTGGTTTTCTAGTCTATGAAGGGTTGGTTTCGCCATGACATCAACATGTTAAGTGAAGAGAAATACAGTTTACCTTAAGCATTGAATTAGCAACAATACGCAATTTTGTTTTGTTTTAATAAACAGCAGTAGTAGCTACTTATCTGGTTCATAAATCATGTAAATAGGTTTGTTAAATTAATCTAATCACCCAGCCTCGAGAATTATGCGTGGATGCTTAGGCTAATGTTGTATTCTTACCTTATGAAAGATTCCACCCGCAGACTATTCCAATCTTTCTGTGATATTACTTTTGCTGTAGTCCACAAAAGTCGTGGTCAGTCCTTACATTCCGAATTGAGGAACGACACCGGCGACCATTAACATCAATCCAACAGTGTGATTTCGAAAATGAACGGGCAGATTTGAAACAGTATCAGCACAGCTGTACGTGGCCATTATTGTAGCGTGCGCGTCCTTTGTCCTATTTGGAGAAAATAACGTATATTTGACGGCTGGCGGTGCACACCACTAATGGAGTGTCATATCTACAAAAATGAGTCATAAGAAATGATATTGCTCGTAAATTTCCCCATTTAATTAAGGCCACAATGCTCCATATCACATAGGATGTAGGCCTACCCGCCGCTAAGAGAAGCAGTAACTGAACGATATCTGATTGCGCCGCTGGATGGATGTGGCATGCTTAGTTCCCTGTGGCAGTGGGAGTAAACCGCAATAATAAGAAATAATTTATTGGGACAATATAATTTTCTTGGTTGTCGTCTCCTCTGTGCTTAGCCTATATTTGTAACATCTATACAATACATTATTGATGCGTAGTTTCAACTACCCACTTTTTTTCTTTCCCCTGGTTGAATATGATTATTTGACTCAGAGGAGAAAAGACTCTAAGATCTATTTTGATCCAGATGTCATTTCAAAAACATTATAACTATACTGAACAAAAATACAAACGCAACATGCAATTTCAAACATTTTACTGAGTTATAGTTCATATAAGGAAATCAGTCAATTGAAATGAATTCCTTAGGCCCTAATCTATGGATTTCAAATCAAATTCAAATTTTATTTGTCACATACACATGGTTAGCAGATGTTAATGCGAGTGTAGCGAAATGCTATGACTATGGAATACAGATATGCATCTGTTGGTCACATATCTTAAAAAAGGCATGACAATGGGCCTCAAGATCTCATCACAATATCTCTGTGCATTCAAATTGCCATCGATAAATGCAATTGTGGTCATTGTCCGTAGTTTATGCCTGCCCATACCATAACCCCCCGCCACCATGGGGCACTCTGTTCACAACGTTAACATCCGCAAACTGCTTTCCCACACGATGCCATACACGTGGCCTGCGGTTGTGAGGCCGGTTGGATGTACTGACAGATTCTCTTAAACAATGTTGGAGGAGGCTTATGTTAGAGAAATTAACATAAAATTATCTGGCAACAGCTCGGGTAGACATTCATGCCGTTAGCATGGCAATTGCATGCTCCTTCAAAACTTGAGACATCTGTGGCAGAACTGCACATTTGAGAGTGGCCTTTCATTTTACCAAGCACAAGGTGCACTTGTGTAATGATCATGTTGTTTAATCAGCTTCCTGATTTGCCACACCTGTCAGATGGCAAATGAGAAATGCTTACTTGCAGGGATGTAAACAAATTTGTGCACAACATTTGAGAGAAATGCTTTTTGTGTGTATGAAACATTTCTAGGATCTTTTATTTCCGAACATGAAACATGGGACTAACACTTTACATGTTGCGTTTATATTTTTGTTCAGTGTACATTGTAATGCTGGAGAACACAAGTTGACCCGGGTGCTACATTTTATGCATGTGTGGTTGCACTGGCAGTGAAATGTATTTTCGTCAAATTAAAGCTATACTGGACAAGGCTTTGCATCGATAGCTGAGTAACGACGTGAATTATGAATATACTATATCCTAGTATATCGTAGCGCAAATGGATACAAAAGATACATTATTTTCAGCTTGAGGGACTTGGGATATCCTTCCGCCTGGCGAGGTATAAATATCAGAGTAATTCCGTACCATGGGTGTGATGCGCGTGCCCCCTATAAATACCTGGGCGCATAGCTTTACTTCCTCTTTTCTTCCCTCGGCTACAATGTAGAGTGAGAAGTGGATGAAGACTCTGTAGATTAGTTTTTGTTGAGTGTGTAGAGTATACTCTATTCTGGGAAGAGCTTAACCCTCCCAGGAGTGCTCTGCAGTGTTTTGTCGTCAGTTAGGATTTTTCTTACAGGGGCACTAGGCTCAGTTGTCGTGTCTGTCCGCATGTTAGCCTCCTGGCTAATTGCGTTACCTGTTGCTTGTTAGCTTCAGCTGGGAGTTAGTCTCTTCTCTGGAGATTGAGGCTGGGTACCGCACTTACCCAGGATAGGGGAAACTTTGTGTGTTATCTAGCTCTAGCTAAACACAGTTGCTCTCCAGAAGTAGGACTGATGATTGCTGAGTCGCACCTTAATTTCCAGGCTTCGCATCCTAGCTAGCATACTCTCTTGCTGGCTTGAGCTGCAGCTGTTGCATTTAGAGCATGTGCGCCTCCGTAATCTCACAAGAGTTGGCCAGTCTGTTCTCAGGACATCACCTCACACAGTCTGTTACTGTGTCAGTTGAGTTTGGCTCCTCACATCCATACATTTTGGACATTGTGAGTGGAATTTATCGAATGCATTCTGATATCCATAGAATATATTATGACTTAATTCACATATATCCCTCAGAGCAGAACTACTTTAAGACTATTATCTGGTCTATAAGACACATCTGTATTTCTGCTTATGTCTAGACGAGGAGAAGATTATCCAGGCCATACTTTTGCAATAAATGCAATGCTGGCTTGCATGTTTTGTGCTACTCTTGGCCGACGCCTATGTGATGCACGATTAGCTATGATGAAGGAGACAAATGCTAGAGGCTCCAGGAGCAGTCTCAAGCATAACAACCCTCCCCAGCGGTGGGCCCTCCCACCAAGCAGTCCAAGAAGGACAGGGGACCTACTCTAGATGAGTTGGAGGCCCAGGCAGCCTCTCTGTTTTCGCAGGTCCGCTCTCTCTGCCCGACAGGATCCGTTGAAGACTTAAGACAGGATCCTGATGCTATCTCCATCCTTGCTGGTAATGACCTAGACTAAGGATGGGCCACCTCAGTCATCCTGATGGGTGTGGCCCCGGTATCGGCCTCTTCTCCCAACCCCATCTGGAAAAGTGGTAGGAGCTTATGGAGTGCCCCTGGGAGCTAGATACAGTCCTACAGGGGTACACACTCCAGTCCCAATGCCGGCCACCATCATTCAGTGAGGTTTGGTCAACTCAGCAGCCGACTCCTTGAAAAGAGAAGCTCTCCAACTGGAGATTGCCTCCCTGCTGGAGAAGAATGCAATCAGACAACTCAAACCATCAGAACAGCACAGGGAGTTCTATGGAGTATATTTCCTAGTCCCCAAGAAAGATGCTGGCTTTTGCCCCGTCCTGGACTTGAGGCCTCTCAACCATCCCGCATCCTACAGGCTATCAACCCAGGCCAGTGGTTCACCACTCTCGACCTAAAAGAGGCCTACTTCCACGTACCGATTCACCCGGCTCACAGGAAGTTCCTGCGCTTTGCATTCAACTGCATTGAATACAAAGTGGGCCTTCTACACCTGCAGAGGTGGTTCAATGCTCAGGGTTTACATTCCAAGGAACAAAGGTATTGTCACCTGACTGTGTCTAAGGAATGTGCAGGAGCACTGGCAAAGGTGGCGATCCCTGAAATTCCTTCCAGGCAGGAAACGCTTGGGCAGAGTCCATCGGAGGGAACTTGTTCAAACAGACGCCTCCTTGTCAGGCTGTGGAGCAGTATTGAGGGGGAGAGCAGCCAGCAGGACATGGAGCCCTAGCTGGTCCAAACTCCACATGAACACTCCAACTAGCTCTGCTAAATTTTTCTCCCAAACATAAACCACCAGGGGGGTCTGGGTGAGGTCACAGCAGGGGAGTCACAGCAGCCATTTCAGCATGTCATGATAAAGAGCAGGATGGTCCACTTGGCAGCCATCCGCTCATGGCAATATTTCTTAAGGGAGTCTGTAGATTACGCCCCTCAAGAGCCCCCTCAGTTCCTAAATGGGATTTGGATCTGATTCTGGAGTACTATCTAGACCTCCCTTTGAACCGTTCGACGCTATAGACTTGAAACATCTCTCTCTTAAGACTGTGTTTCTGGTGGCCATCGCCTCTACCAAGAGGGTTGGCGAGCTCCATGCTTTATTTGTTAGTAATGGATGTTATCGCCTGGGCCCGGGTAAGGCGAGCGTTATTCTGCGGCCTAATCCTGCCTTCCTACCAAAGGTCCTGCCCCCCGGTCACAACAACAGGGAATTTGTGCTAACAGCCTTGTCCACCTCCATGCCCCACTCATGATGTTGATGTACATGCTCTGTGTCTTGTGAGATCCCTAAACACATACGTGGAGCGGACGTTGGAATACAGGGGAAGCCTCTCTCAAACCAACGGTTGTCAACGGTTGTCACATTGGATTGTTCACACTATCCTGCAAGCATGTAGCCTAGCTGGCCACCCAGTGCCATCCTCTATTGTAGCACACCACTAGGGGAGTTGCCACCCCCTGGGCACTGCTTAAGGAAGTCCCCCTCTCTGACATACAGTATGTGCGGCTGCTAGCTGGGCGCCCCCCAGTACCTATGCAAGTTCTTACCAGGAGAATGTGGTTGACCCTCACGGTGTGAGCTCAGCTGTGCTTGGTGCTGCATCGGACACTTATGGTGATGTGTTGCTCTAGGCAGTGACCTACGCAAACCGACTTACTCTGGCATTGTCATCCTATTGAGTGACTAGCATAGTCTCTCAAGCGAAATAGAACAAAAGTTACTCATGTAACCACGGTTCTATGAGCTAGGGACAATGCTAGTCCAGATGCCGGTAACCTTGTATCCTCGTGAAGTGTCTTGAGGAAGTGATGCTACGTGCGGGGGGCTCACGCATCACCCATGGCACAGAATTACTCTGATGTTAATATCTCGACTCATCCTGCCGCCACTCATTGAGTGACACGCATAGTCCTTAGCTCATAGAACCATTACACCCTCCTATTTATCAATAGTTTTTTGTCCTCAGCCACTTGTTTTCCAATAATATTCTTTATGCTTCTTCTCGTGGTCCCTTTTCGCTGACATTATTGCACTTGTTACGTGACACATAAGACTTCTTTCCTGGTGATTCTGCATGAGTGGGTTTCCCTCCAGGCGCTCAGATTGTAGGCTAGTGAGAAATACTAATAAACATAGCTACATGACAACCATGAGAACAGAGATTAAATAGTTGGGCAGCATTATACAAATCAAGTGAAGTTATGTCATCCTTGGCAGAGAATATCCTTTTTCCATCTCAAAGTGAGCTGCACAATGTACTGCAGTGCATACAGGGCCTGACATCTTTTTGTGGGCCCGTTACGCATTTCAACTGATGTCCAACCTGCGATGTGCAGTATGCACTGTAGGCTACTTGAAGACTGAAGGTGAGGCTACATCTTCCAGCTAAGAGGTAACTATGCTGGAAAGCACAATCTGGAAATAAAATATTCTATAGTGTGAATAAGGCATAAGGATCTCTACTCACCTTAATAATTATTTTATTTCATTTTATTTTATTATTTTCTGAGGGGTGAGACAATGTCCTACGCAACAAATTGGACAGTGTTACCTAGTGTTGATTTTTCAGTGTAACATTTCTGGTGTTGATTCAGAGTTACAAATGAACTTTGTAAGTGTTAAATTAACACTCATTGGTGTAAAATAACCCCAGTGTTGGTGTTAATAACTAGATTTGGAACAAAACATGATCATATTTGCCAGCATGCTCAAATGTAGGTTGATTTTGACAATTGTTTGTTTCAATGTAAATGTTTTTGCATTTACATTGATGAATTAGACTTATGCTACTCAAATATAAATAACAAACTTTTCTCAACTAATCCAATCTCTTACTTGGACTTATTACACCCATTACTGAAATGGTTGTTCCAGTTTAAATGCTTTAGGTAGTCTCATATATTAGTCTTGTCAACGCTGGAAGTCATTCTGAATGCAGGTTGTGGGTGAATAAAAATTCCAAATGTTGGATATCTCCACTCTGGATTCCAATAGAAATTACACATCACTTTGCAAGCCATCATAATGTGTACATTCTGATTGTGTTAAGAAATGTCATTTTTATGTTACATATTCAATTAGAATCTCACTTGGTGAAGGCCACAGGATTGAAAATGAACAAATGCAACAACCATGTCTTTGTCACTAACAAATACAGTCATGAGTGGTAACTCACAATTCACTTGAAAGGCAAGGTGTACTGGAAAATATGCAAATAAGGCTTTACACTAAGCAAATGATTAATTTAACATTGAAACGTGTGGACCCATAGACACGTTTAAAGGAAAACTCCACCCCAAAACAATCTTTTGGTATGTAACTTTCAAAATACAGAAATCCTCCCCTGCATGATGCATTTTGATTGAACCAGAGAATTTGCTGTCTATATCATCTTATATTGTGTTTCCAAGATAGCTCATGAAAAAGGATTTGGGACCTTATTTTGAGGGCCTCTACATTAGGCCTACAATCCGATCTGAAAGACCATGCAAAGATGCATTCAACATCAAATATAACATTTCAAATGTTATCCCACCCATACACCACAATTACAACAAGGTCACGGGAGGCAACCTATAGCCATTGCATGCATTTCCTTACATGTATTGTCTCAATACCGTTCTGGTGTCCATAGCAATGCATTGTGTTAGGTGATTGTGGGCTCCACGTGACATGCTTGTAAGGAGTAGCATTAATGAGCATCTGTACTGTAACAACATCTCAGGATGGAAATATTCCATTAATTGAGCACCCCAAGCCACTTCAGATGAGCTGAGTAACTATTTGGCTGTCTGTAACATCCATACCAAATATTCATCATTCTGAGATCATTCCCACGCCGGAGGATATTCAAAGTGAAAGAAAAAAAACGAATACTGTAGTACTACAGTGTGTGTGTGTGTGTGTGTGTGTGTGTGTGTGTGGTCTTGTTCTTCTATCCTCGAGAGGACCTGAAATCCTCCAAAGTCCTCGTGGGGACATTTCCCACGGCTCCACGAGGAAAAAGGCTATTTTAAATGTAGGGGTTCGATTTACGGTTATGATTATAATTAGAGTCTGAGTTAAGGATTATGGGTTAAGATTACGGTTAAGGCTAGGGAAGATTTGGAATGGAAATCAATTTTTAGGTCAATTCTCAATCAATTCTTCATTGTGGCTTAACAAACTGGCATCCCAGCATCCAATCTATCCATAGTAGTAGATACTATTGATTTAATATAAGGAGATCAGTGAGCTTTGATCACTGGATGAGCACACTGCAAGGGTTATCACAGGTCATGTATGAGAACAGAGAGAGAGAGATGGAGAGATAGTGAGAGAGGGATAGAAAGAGAGATGGAGGGATAGCGATAGAGATGGAGAGAGATAGGGAGAAAGACAGAGCAGGGCCCTTTCCTGTGTGACGCTTCGTGACCTGGAAGTAAAGTGACAGAAGGCATCCCCGCCCACTGTGTCTGCAGGGCAACACAGGTCTGCCCGTCTCCCACCTCCGGTGTGAGCTCAGCCAACCTCCCTCAGCAGTCCTACTGTACACACCAGCATTGAATACTTTGGGAACACATTTGAAGGTCTGCTTATTAAGTTCAGAGGTCAGTAGAAACAATAACAACACAAATCTACATGACTTCCGGTCGAATCTAAACTAGTCTGTGCTTGTGAAGACACTTTTCCGTTTCTGGCAGCTAAGAATTCTTAAAGCATGACCCTTTAAGCAGCCGTACACTCACTACCCTGCTGACAAAACTTGCATAGAGCAGCATAGCTTGGTCCAGCATAGGTGTAGGTGTTGCTGGGGACCAGCCTTCACTGTGTTGTCGTGGTGACCAGGCTCCGCTGTGCTTTGCTGTTGACCTGCCTTTGCTGTGTTTTCGTGGTCCCTTCGCTGCGTTTTTGTGGTGACCAGCCCTCGCTGTGCTTTGCTATTGACCAGCATAAGCTGATCCCCAGCAAAACCAGCATTAAGTCACATCATGCTGGCTTGCAAAGTTATGTTTAATTCCTATTGGAATGCAGCCAGAGTGGGGATATCTAACAATTGGAACTTTATTTCACAGAAATATGCATTCAGAATGACTGCCAGGGTTAGAAAGGAAAATAAGTGTGACTACTCAAACCATCTAAACTGGATCAACCATTTCAGTAACAGGTGCAATAAGTCCAACTAACAAATTGGATTAGTTTACACAAATGTATGTTATTTATCTTTGTGTACAACAAACAAAAAAGATAATGAAACAAACAATCCTAAAAATCAACTGCAATAGAGCATGCTGGGAAATATTATGTTGCTTAACCAGCTAGTGTCTGACCATGCTAGATCAGCATGGACCAGCTTGGTCACCAGCATAAGCTGGTGTGTGTCCAAAAAACACTGAAGGCTGATCACCAGTGTCCAAAACACAGAGAAGGCTGGTCCTCAGTGTCCAAAACACAGCGGAGACTGATCACCAGTGTCCAAAACACAGAGAAGGCTGGTCACAAGTGTCCAAAACACAGCGAAGACTGATCACCAGTGTCCAAAACATAGTGAAGACTGATCACCAGTGTCCAAAACATAGTGAAGACTGATCACCAGTGTCCAAAACATAGTGAAGACTGATCACCAGTGTCCAAAACATAGTGAAGACTGATCACCAGTGTCCAAAACATAGTGAAGACTGATCACCAGTGTCCAAAACATAGTGAAGGCTGATCACCAGCAATACCTGCTAGACCATGCTGGTAAACCAGCATAACCAGCTCGACTATGCTAGTCAGACCAGCATCTCACCAGCACTGACCAGCATAGACCAGAAAATACCAGCATGAAATGTATGCTGTTTCCTTTTCTTCAGCAGGGTTCATGGGATTGGTTCATTTAACTCACTCTTTTTCCAGTGGCAGCATCTCGTATTTCTAGGTTTGTGTTCTTCCTCTAGCTCTCAAAGAGTAGGCCAATATCCCCTTGTTATTTATCTTCTCGTTTATTTTTCTCCAACAGCAAGTTGCCTCTAACAGTATGCCTATGAGTAGACTTGGACTGTTGGCCACAGTATACAGCATACCAGAGTTTTAACATTCAAGAGCTTATTAGTTTTTACATGAACCCTGTGGATGTTAGCTAGATAGGCTGCATTTCTATTCATCCTTTAACGGTCGTTTGGCCCTGCCATCAGTGAACACCTTAGTGATCGTGACTCTCCCCACTATGCACAGCGGGTGGAACCTATAAAACAGGCCGGGAGCCAGCGTTGATGAAACCAGATTGCTCTCTCTTTTTCTCTCTCTCTCCTCCGGATCGTTTATTCCCTCCATCCCTCCCTCCTAATGGGTTTCCTCCCGTCATTGTGGATAATTCGTCTTCCAAATAGCCTTGTCAGTATCCACATTGGGTAAGAGCGCGAGGCGGCCGCAAACCCCCTAAGGCTGGGCTGGAATGTTGGGAACACGTCCCGGGCCGTACGAAGGAGGAGGAGGAAACGACCTGAGACACAGTCTTTATGAAACAGGTTAGGCTATAGAATATAGATACACTCCGCAAAGGAGCAGTGGTGTCATGTACTTAAGTAAAATTACTTTAAAGTACTACTTAAGTAGTTTTTTGTGGTATCTGTACTTTACCATTTTACTTCACTACATTCCTAAATAAAATAATGTACATTTTCCTTGACACCCAAATGTACTCGTTACACTTATCAAGAGAACATCCCTGGTCATCCCTACTGCCTCTGATCTGGTAGACTCATTAAACATAAATGCTTTGCTTGTAAATGATGTCTTGAGTGTTGGAGTGTGACCCTGGCTATCCGTCAATAAAAAATACAAATAAAATTGTGCCGTCTGGTTTGCTTTAATATAAAGAATTTGAAATGATTTTTTACTTTTGATACTTAACTACATTTTAGCAATTCCATTTACTTTTGATACTTAACTATATTTAAAAACAAATACTTTTGGACTTTTACTCAAGTAGTATTTTACTGGGTGACTTTCACTTTTACTTGAGTCATTTTCTATTAAGGTATCTTTACTTTTACTCAAGTATGACAATTGGGTACTTTTTCCACCACTGCAAAGGAGTGCCAGTATGCATCTTATTTGTATTGTTGGGAGTGAGGAACAAGGATGAGGGGGAGTGAGGATGGACAGTGAGATATACTCACAAGACGAAGTAGTTAAAGTAGTTAATAGAAGGCGTGTACTCAATGCGTTTCAGCACATTGAAAGTTCCTCATTATTACTTTAAACGGGACTGTCTCAGTAAATGCAGCATTTAAAAAAATTCAATAATCAAAATGATACTAGTTAGCTCTCCACTATCTGGTTAAGGAGTTGCAGGCCTGGTTGTGTGTATAGCCTACGTGGTATATTAGCAGTGTTATTGAACAGGCCAGATACTTTATCTGAGATAAAACTCTGTCTACAACCCCCTTTCCTCTCCTCATATTCCCTCTTCCTCTTCCATTTCATTTTCAATGGGACAATTAAAAGCACACAGCTGTGAAGACAATAACCTCCGGGAGTCCAATGACACACTGTCTTGCTGTGTAACCTTACGCCTGTTTAAATAGTAGGAAAAACTATCTCAAACAGCCATATAGATACTATCCCAAAATGGGAAAACTATACTACTATACTTTTGATGGCTTAAAGCAGTGGTTAACAACCTTGGTTCATGTTTGTTATACATTTTCTTGATTTAGATGGTGTCTCCTATTAGTTGCATCTTTACCGTAGCAGGCAGGTGACTAGGTGAAAGGAAATCTAAGACCAGGGACTTCATCTTCTGAATGTAGAGTTGCCTCGGGATCCCTATTTGGAGATATTTGAATAGCTGTTGATCTATGTTCATTTAGCTAGGGATGTTGGTTGGTCCCGGAGGCAACAATCTACGTGCCAGAGGTCTGTCGTGTTGCATGGAAACACACCACACACATGCACACACACACATATGAACACACACACACACGCACGCGCACACACACACACACACACACACACACACACACACACACACACACAGGCTAAATGTTGTACAGTCCTATCAACACATCAGGCAACTGGAGAATCCCTGCATCTATCGTGAGAGAGCGAAAGAGAGAGAAAGACAGAGAGAGAGAGAGAGAGAGAGAAAGAGGGAGAGATGAAGAGAAAGACCGTGAAACATTGGAGAGCGAGAGTAGGGAGCCAGATTAAGGGTTGTTCCACCTCAAGAAGCACAAGAAAGAGGATTTTGGCACCCACCATCTCAGAGTGTGCTGAAATTGTTTCTGTAGTTAAAAACAAATAAGATTGTCATTCCTGAAACATTATTTTGTTGAAATATAATTGGATCTTTGGACCATAATGAATTGCTTTTATGCACAACTGGCTTGACCACACAATTTATTTTCATCATGAGCAAAAGCTATTGGCTTTCTACCTAAAGTGGCAAAGAAAATATTGTGATCCATTTAATTGAGACCAGCAAAATTAATATAAGGGTGTGGCAGCAGCAGGAACAGCGGCACCTAGTGGACAAAACCTGTTACTTTCAAACAAATGTATGAAAAAGAATGCAAGAGACTTCAATGGCAGATTTCTCTGAATAGGGGAAAAAAAATATCAGATTCACAGGTTACATGGGATGAAGAAGCAATACTCCAAGCCACAGCTCCATACTACTTGTCAGACATAGAGAGCTGATACTGTAAACTGGTTGCTGGGGTGGGATTGGCGTGGGGTGTGGGGGGGTCCGTGGGTGGCTTTTTACCATTTTATTGGATTCCTCATGTCTTACTCAATGGTAGGAAGAAGTTTGCTCCAAATCGGATGTTGTGTACTATAATTATTGGATATTATATGAATCCTATCATTAAAAAGGGCCAATTTGGTTGTAATTAGTTAGCTTAATTAGCTCAAATAAAAATGCAACAAAATAATGTTGCAAGGAACGCTAATGTTATCTGTTTCTAACTACCAAAACTATTCCTGAACAATCTGAGATGGTGGGTGTCATGTCTTGCTGAAATGACAAGAGAGCGAGTGAGTGAGAGAGGGAAGGAGCAGAGTCATAGCCCCCGAGCCAGGGACTGATTTCTGTGTGAACGACAGAATGCATAAAATATGTTTAGTGGATGCCCTCTCAGCCAAGGCAAGCCCGGGCCTAGGACATCAGTGAGCAAGCAAAGGACAGACAGAAACATCTGGCTACCATGTACAGTATTTATTTACTTTAAATGTATTTATCAATGCATATACAGACCCATAACTTTGCACACAGACTGATCGTCGATAGCCTTCTTAAATAAAAATCTTTGACGATAAAATAAAGATACATACGTATCTCCTTTCTTTTACATACACATATAGACACTTTGGTGTGCAGCAATGAAGCTTACATTAAAAAGTCAAGAAGAGTATGATGAATTTTTTCAAGTCATACATTTTTTCAAGTCAGACCCCATCTATTTTAGTTTTAGGTTTAGTAATAAGATAGGGAAGTTTTCCATCTAAGTGCTGTGGGTTGGATGATGGAGTATTCCGGGTTGTGGTGTCATTGTTGGCGCTCCTTGTCTGCCAGTCTCTTTGCCTTATTCTGGAGATATCGCATTTTGCCATCCTCAAAACGCCTCTGCTCCTCATCTCCTTCAAGCTGTGGAAAGAGAAAGGCGGCCATTTTTAGTACAGTTTCACCCAGATCAACATACACATACACACACCGTGTCTTTGAGCCCCATCCACACTCACTTCTGTCAAGTCTTTTACACCCCTGTCGACACTATTGTTGCGTGGGACTATTTTCTTCAGCCGCGCTGCACTTGGCTGCATCATGGGAAGACTTGGTCGCTGGCTGCACAGTGTTAATGAAGCTGCCTGGCAACCTCATGACAACCTCACGACTAACACAACAATTACAGCAGTGTCAAATATCCTTACATGGTACTGTTTCATCGCTAGGATGTTGCTTCCATCCACTCACAGTGTATAGTGACAGGGACACTATCAATATGTGTGCGTGTGTGTGTGTGTGACCTATTTCCCTGCATTCCCTGTCTGCTGTGAACATACACACCAACAAAACCCAAATCCTGTCACTTCACTCAGGCTGGTGCACAAGGCAAGCCAGGGTGACACATTGATGGATGGATGCACCCATCACACATGCCTCACTCGTACTGAAGCATATTTCCCCAAACATTTCTAGCATGAGTTCCACTGGAATATTGTGTGGCTCTGATGTTATGCTCACTACACATTGGAGCTATTTCAGTATCATTTCTATGTGAAACTGAAGCAATTTCAGTTTGTATAAGCAAGTATAATATCTTCTGATAAGGCTGATAATATGTTGTCTCTCCATGTATCAAAATGTTCTCCCGAGTGGCGCAGCGGTCTAAGGCACTACATCTCAGTGCTAGAGGCATCATTACAGACCCGTGTTGATTTCAGGCTGTATCACAACCGTCTGTAGTTGGAAGTCCCATAGGGCGGCGCACAATTGGCCCAGCGTCGTTAGGGCTTGGCCGGGGTAGGCCGTCATTGTAAATAAGAATGTGTTCTTAACTGACTTTCCTAGTTAAATAACGGCTAAATAAAATAAAATATCAAGTCCACTGGTTGTGTAATGAGTGAGTAATGTTGAATAAAATGGGTGGGTTACTATAAAGTTCATAAAGGTGTTACAGAACGTTCATGTCAGGGGTTATAAACAGTTCTAATAATAAATCATCATGTTTCATCTGTAGAGTGCAAGTTCTGAATGCCTATACGCTGTGCACTTCTTTCAAATTGTATCACCTAACTGTTCATGTCATGACACATAGAATCTCACACTGCAAGCTCCGAATACAAAATCAATTAACAGCCTGAAACAACCAGTTGCAACCATGGCTGTTGGCACACATACATGCATGCACAAACGCGTACACGCATGCACAGACCCGTGCACACAAACACACACACATAGACACACACAAACATGCCGTGGGCAAAACTGTGCAATTTACCATGACTCTGCATATTTGTGCACCTGTTGACAGATGGCACACCGTGGATTCACCACATCCAGCTACAGGGTCCTTAGCCATGACAAACCCATCTTCACATAACTATTAATCAGTGGGTGGCGGTGGCCCAGTGGTCAAAGCCGCTGCCCCTGGAACTTATGAATCAGGGCTCACATCACACGGGTTCAAAGCCAACCCATGGCTTTTATTGTACACTTCCTCCTCCTACTTACCTACCTATCCAATTTAAATGTAAGTGTCTAACTGGTAAGAACACCTTTTGATATACATGATATATATGAGTGGAACAAACTACCACAGCAACTCAAAGCAACGCAGGCCATAACTTCATTTAAAAAGAATGTCAAAAGCTGGCTAATGATCGAGCAATAGAAAACAACTGTTGATGTCTGTATACAATGCTCCAGGCTATGACAATGTCTTCCTGTTCTTTGTTTTATTATGTGTTACACAGTACCAGTCAAAAGTTTGGACGCACCTACTCATTCAAGGGTTTTTCTATATTTTTACTATTTTCTACATTGTAGAATAATAGTGAAGACATCAAAACTATGAAATAACACATATGGAATCAAGTTGTAACCAGAAAAGCGTTAAACAAATCTAAATATATTATATATTTGAGATTCTTCAAAGTAGCCACTCTTTGCCTTGATGACAGCTTTGCACATTCTTGGCATTCTCTCAACCAGCTTAATGAATGGGATGCATTTCAATTAACAGGTGTGCCTTGTTAAAAGTTAAGTTGTGGAATTTCTTTCCTTCTTAATGCGTTTGAGCCAATCAGTGTTGTGACAAGGTAGGGGTGGTATACAGAAGATAGCTCTATTTGGTAAAATACCAAGTCCATATTATGGCAAGAACCGCTCAAATAAGCAGAGAAATGACAGTCCATCATTACTTTAAGACATGAAGGTCAGTCAATCCAGAACATTTCAAGAACTTTCCTCAAGTGCAGTTGCAAAAACCAACAAGCGCTATGATGAAACTGGCTCTCATTAGAGTTACCAGCACCTCAGAAATTGCAGCCCAAATAAATGCTTCACAGACTTCAAGTAACAGACATCTCAACATCAACTGTTCAGAGGAGACAGCGTGAATCAGGCCTTTGTCGTCGAATTGCTGCAAAAAAAACACTACTAAAAGACACCAATAATAAGAGACTTGCTTGGACCAAGAAACACGAGCAATGGACATTAGACCTGTGGAAATCTGTCCTTTTGGTCTGATGAGTCCAAATTTTTTATTTTTGGTTCCAACCGTCGTGTCTTTGTGAGACGCAGAGTAGGTGAACGGATTATCTCTGCATGTATGGTTCCCACCATGAATGGAGGAGGAGTGATTGTGTAGAGGTGCTTTGCTTGTGGCTGTCTGTAATTTATTTAGAATTCAAGGTGCACTTAACCAGCATGGCTACCACAGCATTCTGCAGCGATACGCCATCCCATCTGGTTTGCACTTAGTGGTACCATATATATAATTTATTTCTTCAACAGGACAATGACCCAACACACCTCCAGGCTGTGTAAGGGCTATTTGACCAAGAAGGAGAGCGATGGAGTGATGCATCAGATGACCTGGCCTCCACAATCACCCAACCTCAACCCAATTGAAATGGTTTGGGATGAGTTGGACCGCAGAGTGAAGGAAAAGCAGCCAACAAGTGGTCAGCATATGTGGGAACTCCTTCAAGACTGTTGGAAAAGCATTCCAGATGAAGATGGTTGAGAGAATGCCAAGAGTGTGCAAAGCTGTCATCAAGGCAAAGGGTGGCTACTTTGAAGAATCTTTGTTTAACACTTTTTTGGTTACTACTTGATTCAATATGTGTTATTTCATAGTTTTGATGTCTTCACTATTATTCTACAATAGTAAAAAATAAAGAAAAACCATTGAATGAGTAGGTGTGTCCAAACCTTTGACTGGTACTGTATAACACATAACAAAACAAAGAACAGGAAGACATTGTCATAGCCTGGAGCATTGTATACAGACATCAACAGTTGTTTTCTATTGCTGTGAGTAGGTGTATCCAAACTTTTGACTGGTACTGTCCCGACCGTTGTATAAATAAGTGGACCAAGGCACAGCGTGAGTAGAGTTCCACATTTTATTAATAGTGAAACTTCCAAAAACAACAAAGATAAAACGATCGTGCAATACGTAGCGCACATAGGCACTAATACGAAACAAAATCCCACATCGTAGGTGGGAAAAAGGACAAACTAAGTATGATCCCCAATTAGAGGCAACGATAATCAGCTGCCTCCAATTGGGAACCATACTCACACACAAACATAGAAACACAATACCTAGAACCCCCCTAGTCACGCCCTGACCTAAAACACCATAGAGAACCCCGAGGGCTCTCTATGGTCAGGGTGTGACAGGTACTGTATGTGTAATTATCCGCCGCCATTGTTGCAACCCCTATTACCATTCTGTTCAACCTCTCTTTCGTATCGTCCAAGATCCCTAAAGATTGGAAAGCTGCCGTGGTCATCCTCCTCTTCAAAGGGTGACACACTAGACCCAAACTGTTACAGACCTATATCCATCCTGCCCTGCCTTTCTAAAGTCTTTGAAAGCCCAGTTAACAAACAGATAATGACCATTTCGAATCCCACCGTACCTTCTCAGCTGTGCAATCAGGTTTCCGAGCTGGTCACGGGTGCACCTCAGCCACGTTCAAGGTACTAAACAATATCATAACTGCCATCGATAAAAGACAGTACTGTGCAGCCGTCTTCGTCGACCTGGCCAAGGCTTTCAACTCTGTAAATCACCGTATTCTTATCGGCAGACTCAACAGCCTTGGTTTCTCAAATGACTGCCTCGCCTGGTTCACCAACTACTTCTCAGATAGATTTCAGTCGGTCAATTGTGTGTCAGTGTGCCTGTTGTCCGGACCTCTGGTAGTCTCTATGGGGGTACCACAGGGTTCAATTCTCGGGCCGACTCTTTTCTCTGTATATATCGATGTCGCTCTTGCTGCGGATGATTCCCTGAGCCACCTCTACGCAGACGACACCATTCTGCAAACATCTGGCCTTTCTTTGGACACTGTCTTAACAAACCTCCAAACGAGCTTCAATGCCATACAACACGCCTTCCGTAGCCTCCAACTGGTCTTAAACGCTAGTAAAACTAAATGCATGCTTCTGAACCGATTGCATCCCACACTCGCCCACCCAACTAGCATCACTACTCTGGACGGTTCTGACTTAGAATACGTGGACAACTACAAATACCTAGCTAGACTGTAAACTCTCCTTCCAGACTCATATTAAACATCTCCAATCCAAAATTAAATCTAGAATCGGCTTCCTATTTCGCAACAAAACCACCTTCACTCACGCTGCCAAACATACCCTCGTAACACTGACTATCCTACCGATCCTCGACTTTAGCGATGTCATTTACAAAATATGCCTCCAACACTCTACTCAGCAAACTGGATGCAGATAAATCACAGTTCCATCCGTTCTGTCACCAAAGCCCCATATACAACCCACCACTGCGACCTGTATGCTCTCGTCGGCTGGCCCTCGCTTCATATTCGTCGCCAGACCCACTGACTCCAGGTCATTTATAAGTCTCTGCTAGGTAAAGGTTGCCTTATCTCAGCTCACTGGTCACCATAACAACACCCACCCGTAGCACGCACTCCAGCAGGTACAGTGGGGCAAAAAAGTATTTAGTCAGCCAACAATTGTGCAAGTTCTTCCACTTAAAAAGATGAGAGTGGCCTGTATTTTTCATCATAGGTACACTTCAACTATGACAGACAAAATGAGAAAAAAAATCCAGAAAATCACATTGTAGGATTTTTTATGAATTTATTTGCAAATTATGGTGGAAAATAAGTATTTGGTCAATAACAAAAGTTTATCTCAATACTTTGTTATATACCCTTTGTTGGCAATGACAGAGGTCAAACGTTTTCTGTAAGTCTTCACAAGGTTTTCACACACTGTTGCTGGTATTTTGGCCCATTCCTCCATGCAGATCTCTTCTAGAGCAGTGATGTTTTGGGGCTGTTGCTGGGCAACAAGGACTTTCAACTCCCTCCAAAGATTTTCTATGGGGTTGAGATCTGGAGACTGGCTAGGCCACTCCAGGACCTTGAAATGCTTCTTACGAAGCCACTCCTTTGTTTCCCGGGCGGTGTGTTTGGGATCATTGTCATGCTGAAAGACCCAGCCACGTTTCATCTTCAATGCCCTTGCTGATGGAAGGAGGTTTTCACTCAAAATCTCACGATACATGGCCCCATTAATTATTTCCTTTACACGGATCAGTCGTCCTGGTCCCTTTGCAGAAAAACAGCCCCAAAGCATGATGTTTCCACCCCCATGCTTCACAGTAGGTATGGTGTTCTTTGGATGCAACTCAGCATTCTTTGTCCTCCAAACACGACGAGTTGAGTTTTTACCAAAAAGTTATATTTTGGTTTCATCTGACCATATGACATTCTCCCAATCTTCTGCTGGATTATCCAAATGCTCTCTAGCAAACTTCAGACGGGCCTGGACATGTACTGGCTTAAGCAGGGGGACACGTCTGGCACTGCAGGATTTGAGTCCCTGGCGGCGTAGTGTGTTACTGATGGTAGGCTTTGTTACTTTGGTCCCAGCTCTCTGCAGGTCATTCACTAGGTCTGTGGTGGTTCTGGGATTTTTGCTCACCGTTCTTGTGATCATTTTGACCCCACGGGGTGAGATCTTGCGTGGAGCCCCAGATCGAGGGAGATTATCAGTGGTCTTGCATGTCTTTTGTTTCCTAATAATTGCTCCCACAGTTGATTTCTTCAAACCAAGCTGCTTACCTATTGCAGATTCAGTCTTCCCAGCCTGGTGCAGGTCTACAATTTTGTTTCTGGTGTCCTTTGACAGCTCTTTGGTCTTGGCCATAGTGGAGTTTGGAGTGTGACTGTTTGAGGTTGTGGACAGGTGTCTTTTATACTGATAACAACGAAGGAGTGGCTTCGTAAGAAGCATTTCAAGGTCCTGGAGTGGCCTAGCCAGTCCCCAGATCTCAACCCCATAGAAAATCTTTGGAGGGAGTTGAAAGTCCATGTTGCCCAGCAACAGCCCCAAAACATCACTGCTCTAGAGGAGATCTGCATGGAGGAATGGGCCAAAATACCAGCAACAGTGTGTGAAAACCTTGTGAAGACTTACAGAAAACGTTTGACCTCTGTCATTGCCAACAAAGGGTATATAAAAAAGTATTGAGATAAACTTTTGTTATTGACCAAATACTTATTTTCCACCATAATTTGCAAATAAATTCATAAAAAATCCTACAATGTGATTTTCTGGATTTTTTTTCTCATTTTGTCTGTCATAGTTGAAGTGTACCTATGATGAAAATGACAGGCCTCTATCATCTTTTTAAGTGGGAGAACTTGCACAATTGGTGGCTGACTAAATACTTTTTTGCCCCACTGTATATAGCGTCATGTTCGGTTTGTTATTCTTGTTAGTTTGTTCTTCGTTAATAAAAGAAGGATGTATTCAAATCACGCTGCGCCTTGGTCTCCTCACTATGATGAACGTGGCACACAGGTGGTTGTATTTTGTTTTAAATTGTGAAATAAATCCGTCTATCTATGAGAATATACCAAAAATATGTAGCTCAAGGGTTCTCAACCCTTTCCTTTCTGATGCCCACTGAGATCCGACAATATTATTATTATACATACAATAATATTCTTTCGAAAAATATGGGTTGTCTTTAAATCAGGGATAATATTGGTATTCTTAAAAAAAACACGATTGGCCGATTGCAGCCATTGGTGGCCAACGTATTTTCTCCAGGTGATCTCTCGTTAAACCATATGAGCTCAAATCCCCCGCACAGCTGATCACAATTGAAACCATTACTGATCACTGTACTACTGCTCTCTAAAGCTTTTATCTGTGTTAACTTCTACTCCTGCTTTCCTCCAAAATCTTTCAAGAGTTTTCAACCTCCACAGGATTTTATTATCTCTGGTATAAATTAAACATACTCATTTTGCCAGACTAATGTCACATCCTGACTTTAGTTCCTTTTGTATGTCTCTATTTTAGGTTGGTCAGGGCGTGAGTTGGGGTGGGCATTCTATGTTTTGTTCTTGTGTTTATATTTCTATGTGTTTGGCCTGGTATGGTTCCCAATCAGAGGCCAGCTGTCTATCGTTGTCTCTGATTGAGAACCATACTTAGGCAGCCTGTTTTCTCACTTTTGTTTGTGGGTGGTTATTTTCCGTTTCAGTGTTTTCACCATACGGGACTGTTTCGGTTTCTCTTTATTCTCTTGTTCGTTTGTATTCAGTGTATTAAAGTTATCATGGATACGTACCACGCTGCGTTTTGGTCTACTCCTTCTTCCACCAACTAAAATCGTTACAACTAAGCATAGATTTAACCATTCGACAATCATTCTGTGCAACTGAAATCAAATTTACCCTACACATTTAATGAATGGAAAACTCATGTTGGTGTACTTACCTTTTAATTTACGCAATTAACATAATCCATAAATAGAAATGTGTCTTACCATTTACATGTACCTACACTTCTAGATTATTTCACACGACTACTGCACCACACACACTGCAAAGGTGAATCTGTATTGCAATAAAGAGGAAAACATGATCCTATATTAGCCAGCAGTTAGTGTAACATGGACATGGTGCATGTCTAAAGCACTCTCTACAACACTGAGGCCATCTGACAGCTAAAATAAACATTTGTCTTTGCCTCAGCTGTTTTTTCTTCCAAAGGATGACATCATGTGACCTTGAAGGAACTCCTTCCTGGGTCACTGGCTGTCCTGTTGCTCTGGGCATTGGATATGTGTGTATATGTGTGTGTGTGTGTGTGTGTGTGTGTGTGTGTGTGTGTGTGTGTGTGTGTGTGTGTGTGTGTGTCTGTGTGTGTGTGTGTAGGGGGAGGGGGGGGGGGGGGGGGGGGGCAGAGGGCACTAAACAGTTCCTGTCTTGAACAAATTGAATTAAGCTGAAGGGGCAGAGGCTGTGTAGTCAGAGAGACTGCATGGCACACAGCCCAGCTGATTAGGTACTAACAGTTAAGGCAGGGAGGACTTAGGGAATATAACAAACACAACCTTTTGTCAAGACGATGGCTCACCACACATACACATACACCTGGTCCTGTGTGGCTCGTGCATAGCACGGGCAAAAAAGAGATTGTGGGTTCAATCCCCCAAGGCATCACATACACAAGCTAATAATGTATGAACTCACTATACAGTAAGGTGTTTCTGATAAGAACGTCTGAGAAGTGGTATATCTTATACACCACATGTCTTCTTGTTATTTGTATTATCTTAAAGCTGTTTGCATGCAGCGGAGGATACAACACTGCACTGTAATATCTCTACCCCTCGCTCTCTCTCCTTGCTCTCTCTCTCTCTCTCTCTCCTTTCTCTATCTCCCTCTACCCCCCCCCTCTCTCTCTTCCTCTACCTCTCTCTCTCTCCTTTCTCTATCTCCCTCTACCCCCCCCCCTCTCTCTCTCCATGCTCTTTCTCTCTCTCTCCCTCTCTCTCCCTCTACCTCTCTCTCTCTCCCTCTCTCTCCCTCTCTCTCTCCCTCGCTCTCTCTCTCTCATCTCTCTCTTCTTCCCTCTCCCTCACTCTCTCACGCTCCCCCTCTCTCTCTCCCCTTTCTCTTTCTCTCTCTCTCCCTCTACCCCCCCTCTCTCTCTCTCCACGCTCTTTCTCTCTCTCTCCCTCTCTCTCCCTCTACCTCTCTCTCTCTCCCTCTCTCTCTCCCTCGCTCTCTCTCTCTCATCTCTCTCTTCTTCCCTCTCCCTCACTCTCTCACGCTCCCCCTCTCTCTCTCCCCTTTCTCTTTCTCTCTCTCTCCCTCTACCTCTTCTCTCTCTCTTTCTCTCTCTCCCTCTCTCTCTTCCTCCCCCTCTCTCTCTCCCTCTCTCTCTTCCTCCCTCTCTCTCTCACGCTCCATCTCTCTCTCTCTCATCTCTCTCTTCTTCCCTCTCCCTCACTCTCTCACGCTCCCTCTCTCTCTCTCCCCTTTCTCTTTCTCTCTCTCTCCCTCTACCTCTTCTCTCTCTCCCTCTCTCTCTTCCTCCCCCTCTCTCTCTTCCTCCCTCTCTCTCTCACGCTCCATCTCTCTCTCTCTTGCTCTCTCTCTCTCTCTCTCTCTCTCCCTCTCTCTCTTGCTCTCTCTCTTGCTCTCTCTCCCTCTCTCTCTCTCTCTCTCCCTCGCTCCCTCTTTCTGGGTTTTATGTCTAATTACACACGTAACAAAGGACACTGCAGTTCACAACAGGTATAATGTGGCATTTTGTCTAATGGGAGAAGCCAATTAAAATCTAGATCTGACGGTTGTTAATGTACAAGGTAGCTCATAACAGTCCGTGTGAAATGTGTCTCGCTATTGTTTTGTCATCGGTGGGGAAATGATTATGGAGAGGATGGGAAACTGAGGTGTGAGTGTGTGTGAGACAGGGACAGAGAGAGAGAGAGAGAGAGAGAGAGAGTGTGTGTGTGTGTACATGTTAAACTTTGATTCGATTTGACATGCATCATCGTCCATGTGTGTGTGTGTGCATGTCTATGTGAGTGTGTGTGTGCGTGCATGTGTTTGTGCACCCATTGATGTGCATTTGCATAACTACATGAGACACGCCAGTGCTCGGCTAAATATCCTTTCTGTGTCTCTGCATCGTTTGGTATTCCCTCGGTGGCTTTGTCCTAATCACCAATGATAACGCTGCACCACCATCTCCTTCTACTGTTTAACCCCCCACACATGTAGATGTCACGATTAGAAAATTATTCAGTCACAACAATCCCCTTTATAACGTTCAAGAGGCATTTCCCATATTTTTCAGATTATATTCATCTGTTTTATGAACGCTTATGACGGACAGCAATCTGGTCTGGTAGTAAAAGGAGTGGTATTCTGCTAAATGAATGCTGATTGGCTGACAGCCGTGGTATATCAGACCGTATACCACGGGTATGACAAAACATTTATTTTTACTGCTCTAATTACGTTGGGAACCAGTTTATAATAGCAATAAGGCACCTCTAGGATTTGTGGTATATGGCCAATATACCACGGCTAAGGGCTGTATCCAGGCACTCCGCGTGGCGCCGTGCCTAAGAACAGCCCTTAGCCGTGGTATATTGGCCATATATCACACCCTCTCTGGCCTTATTGCTTAACTATATTCATGTTTTTATTGGACAGACCAAACCACTACTGTGTTGTGGTTTGTATCTTTGTTTAAGGCAATCAATACACATCAAGGTTAAATCAAATCAAAAATCAGATCTGGGTTCAAATATGATTTGAAATCATTTCAAATACAGTGCTTGAGTGAGCTCGCCTGGCTTAATGAAGGTCTGTTACACATATATTTCACACCTTCTCAGATTCTTTCATAAAATACCCCGACTTTTGAAAGAGAACAGGATTCTTTAACAACATCCCTGAATTTTAGACAGTGCTCTCCTCAGCTACGAACTCCAAATACAGGACTATGTGGTCAGCCACAATATCTCCCCTTTGTCTTGTTTTTCCTTAACTGCCCACGTAGCTGCGCTCATTGAATTTCAATGGCTTCTCAAATCAGCCTCAATACACCATGTTCAGTCAGTTGGAAGCGCTAGACGCGCGGTTCCATTTTACTAGCGCTGCGGGACTTCTTCCCTCTCCCTCTAACTGACCGCTTTCAAATCAGTTTCCTTCCTTTCTGTTTCCATCCCCCCCGTCAAATCTGTCGCCTCTGAAGTCTCACTTGCAATAGCAAACAAAGAGAATGCTATTCACTGTGAAAAAGCTTATTGCATTGTCCCAAAACAACAATTTACATATTAACCGAAAACAACTACATCGCATGATGCACAATTCAGTGGTCCACTCACCTCCCTTTTTTGCAGGACCCAGCAATTTTTGTATCAACAGTAGACTTTAAAAATGAGTTCACTACAATATACAGTTGAAGTCGGAAGTTTATATACACCTTAGCCAAGTACATTTAAACTCAGTTTTTCACAATTCCTGACATCTAATCCTAGTGAAAATTCCCTGTCTTAGGTCAGTTAGGATCACCAGTTTATTTTAAGAATGTGAAATGTCAGAATAATAGTAGAGAGAATGATTTATTTCAGCTTTTATTTCTTTCATCACATTCCCAGTGGGTCAGAAGTTTACGTACACTCAATTAGTATTTGGTAGCGTTGGATTCGACATTTTGAACATTGAGATATTAAATAAATGATAGGAAAGAAGCATATAATCAAAGGAGAAAGAGACTGGGCCTCTGTAGAAAGACAGATAGCTGTGGAATGTGTTGGGGGACGGGAGCAGAGCACCGTGTTGATACAGGGGAGACAGATGGACATCTGTGGATTAGATGAAGGAGGGGTTGAGGTCAGGGGGTGAGGACAGATTCCCTTAAGGGAGTAATAATGGTTTGATATCCTGTTACCCTCTTTCTGTTGAACCATAAGATGTAAGGACTGGAGAGAAGGCGTGTCTTAAGTAGGATGTATATAACTGTGATGAAGAGAAATGTTTTGGTGTCTGAATACAGCTGTACAGAACCTTTGGGAAGAATCCAACTTGGTTAAAGCTTCTCTAGTGTCCGTGAGTCATTTATTCTGAAAAATAAGAACCTAACAGTAGCATTGCCTTTAAATTGTTTAAGTTTGGCCAAACGTTTCGGTTAGCCTTACACAAGCTTCCCAAAATAAATTGGGTGAATTGTGGCCCATTCCTCCTGACAGAGCTGGTGTAACTGAGTCAGGTTTGTAGGCCTCCTTGCTCGCACAAGCTTTTTCAGTTCTGCCCACAACTTTTCTATGGGATTGAGGTCAGGGCTTTGTGATGGCCACTCCAATACCGTGACTTTGTTGTCCTTAAGCCATTTTGCCACAACTTTGGAAGTATGCATGGGGTCATTGTCCATTTGAAAGACCCATTTGCAACCAAGCTTTAACTTCCTGAATGATGTCTTGAGATGTTGCTTCAATATATCCACATAATTTTCCTCCCTCATGACGCCATCTATTTTGTGACGTGCACCAGTCCCTCCTGCAGCAAAGCACCCCCACATGATGCTGGGATGGTACTTCGGCTTGCAAGCCTCCCCCTTTTTCCTTCAAACATAACGATGGTCATTATGGCCAAACAGTTCTATTTTTGTTTCATCAGACCAGAGGACATTTCTCCAGAAAGTACCATCTTTGTCCCCATGTGCAGTTGCAAACCATGGTCTGGCATTTTTATGGTGGTTTTGGAGCAGTGGCTTCTTCCTTGCTGAGCAGTCTTTCGGTACTCTTGTACCGGTTTCCTCCAGCATCTTCACAAGGTCCTTTGCTGTTGTTCTGGGATTGATTTGCACTTTTCGCACCAAAGTATCTCTAGGAGACATAACGCGTCTCCTTCCTGAGCGGTATGACGGCTGCGTGGTCCCATGGTGTTTATACGTGCGTACTATTGTTTGTACCGATGAACGTGGTACTTTCAGGCATTTGGAAATTGCTCCCAAGGATTAACCAGACTTGTGGAGGTCTAAAAAAAAAATTCTGAGGTCTCTGAGGATTTCTTTTGATTTTCATATGATGTCAGGCAAAGAGGCACTGAGTTTGAAGGTAGGCCATGAAATACATCCACAGGTTCACCTCCAATTGGCTCAAATGATTTCAATTAGCCTATTAGAAGCTTCTAAAGCCATGACGTAATTTTCTGGAATTTTCCAAGTTGTTTAAAGGCACAGTCAACTTAGTGTATGTAAACTTCTGACCCACTGGAATTGTGATACAGTGAATTATTGTGTCATGCACAAAGTAAATGTCCTAACCGACTTGCCAAAACTATAGTTTGTTAACAAGAAATTTGTGGAGTGGTTGAAAAATGAGTTTTAATGATTCCAACCTAAGTGTATGTAAACTTCTGACTTCAACTGTATGTCGATGATATGAAATGGCTAGTCCTGTATGGGTAGCCATTACGTGCCTGCTGTTGCTGGGTTTCAAGATATATACTACTAATATAGGCTACTGTAGTGTCAGAGACAAAAAGGGGTCTTGTACTGTAAGTGGTTTGTTGCGTCCATAATGGGTCAATTAGCCTCTGGCATTAGGCCTTTGTAACTGGCCTGAGAGCGACTGGGTCCTGCATAATATAACATTATCTTGAGGTTACTCAAGGATAGACACTCAGAGAGAGAGAGAGAGAGAGAGAGAGAGGGAAAAAGAGAGAGCAGAGAGAGACAGATTTACAGCAAAATTGCTTTGCTGTTAAAGACATCTGTACAAGATGGGGGTGGTAAGTGCTTGGATAAGAGTGTCTGCTATATGAAATAAATGTACATCTAAAAAGTAATTGAGATGATGACCATGTGACCAGCCAACTCCAGCCAACTCGTCATGAACTATTAACCAATTGAAAACACCCAATCTTGGGTGAGTGCTTAAATAAAAAGTAATTGGATCTGGCAAGCAGTAAAGGTACAAGCTGGGATCCTGTGATACAAAGGGAATGTTAGCTCTGGCCAAAAGTAGTGCACTACATAGGGAATAGGGTGCCATTTCAAATGCAAGACCAGTCCCAGTACTCCCATGACCTCCCAAACCCACAGAACAATCGTCTGCAGTCTAAAACAGGACCTGCTCAAAATGATTTACTGTATATGCAAATAACCCTTTGGAGTTTGGGCTGCCAAAAGCAGCACAACATACCTTGAAAAGGGAGCCATTTCAGACACAGCCCCAGTACTGAGACCTACAGATCAGTTGTCTGTTAGCTGTCTAAAAGGAGGGCAGGAGAAGGCTGTAGACAGACTGAGAGGGTGGTGATGGATGCGGTGGCATAAACTTGGCACCCAGGGTGGAGGGAGGCCAGCTCAGAGGGTGCCAGAGAAATGCCAGAGGGCTCCGCTGTGTTGGCATGGCCTGTTATTGGAGCAGTCACAGGCATCAGTGACATGCCAAATGCCACCCTCGCCTGAACAGTGGCTCTAAACAGTAACTAACCAGTGAGAGAAAAATAATAGCCATCTGCACTAGTGGTATGTGGTTGGATGATGTCTTAGGTGTGGGGACCAGAAGTCCTCACAAGGATAGTAAAACAAGGAAAATTCGGACAAGTGGGGAATATTTCGCCAGGCCCAACAAGGAAAAAGGCTATTTTAGGGGTTAGGTTTAGGGTGAGGATTACAATTAGAATTAGGGTTAGGGATTGGGGGTGATGTTTAGGTTTCATGGTTAGGGGTAGGTTTAGGGGTTAGGGTTAAGGTTAAGGCTAAGGAAAATAGGATTTTGAATGGGAATAAATGTTTTGGTCCCCATAAGGATAGTGTTTTTGTGTGTGTGTGTGTGTATGTATGTGTGTTTATTTGAGATAAAGGGTGACATTTAGACTATTCAACTTAGCATTTGTTGTAGTCCAAATAGTGTTTAGTTTCAAATACACCGTGTGGCAAAGCTCTAAACCTAAATACAGACTTTCGACCCTCGCATGGATGTCACGCTGCACAATTAAAAGCTTCTGGAATACATGAAACAACACATTGAGTGAAAAATCTAAATCCTCCCTGTTGGCTTTTCATTCGAATCAGAGGTGGGATTCATCCCAACAACTTTCATTCCCCATTCCCTCCCTTCTAGAATCTAATACGCTATGATATGCCATCAATCCACACATCATCAAAATTGATCTATTTTACAAGTCGACTTGTTCTCACTACCTTTGATCAGTGGACTTGACGGGGTAGAAAATATCTTTGAGAATATTATTAACCCTGAAAAAATTATTGTTTCAAAAACATTGTTGAGGTACAATCCTGACATGGGCACAGCCATTAACCGGTTGATGATCATGTTCAATGGGAGGCATCTAAAAATAATTGCAGGCTGCTTCATGTGATCTAGTGGAGGTTGCCATGACAACCCTGCTTGTTTTCATGTCAAAGGGGCCAGCTGAGACTATGCCAGCTCTGTAGCGGGATGGAATGAGGCAGGGAGGGATGGAGTGAGGCAGGGAGGGATGGAGTGAGGCAGGGAGGGATGGAGGGAGGCAGGGAGGGATGGAGGGAGCCAGAAAGAGGAGTAAAAACCCAGGGCTGTCAAGTCACTCTCTCCTTTTCCTCCTCCTCTTCCTCTCGCCCAATCTTTCTTTCTATCTTTATTCTCTCCCTCTCCATCTCTCTCTTTCTCTCCATCTTTCTCTTTCTCTCTCTCTCCATCTTTCCCTCCCTCTTTCTCCTCGTCTTTCTCTCTATCTCTCTCTCTCTCTCGCCCTCCAGCTCTCTCTCTCTCCATCACAAAATGTTTCTTAATCTCTTTGCAACCTGGCCTCAGGGAAATTTGTAGGATTTGGTATGTAAATGAGTTCCCTCCATTTAGTATGATATATTACTTGACGTTAGGTCACGTCATGAATTAAAAAGTGGTCGTACAATATCATACGAATTGGATGAAGTAACTTGTCATTTGTATTATAGTATTATACATCTTTTTCTGAAACCAGGCTACTTAGGAGGTACATTTTTAGTTAGCTGAACAAATGACAAAAGTTAGGAGAATTTACTTAAAAGGTTAGGAGAACTATTAACAAAGGTTAGGATAATTTACATAGCAGGTTAGGTGAATTAAGTTAAGGAAAAGGGTTAGGGGAAGGTTTAGCTAAAATGTTACAGTTGTTCCCAACGCGACTCCAACATGTAACCTTTGGATTGCTAGATGGGGGTCGGATGGGTGGGCATATACCATCATTTTGTTTCTGTCTTAAGTAACCAGACCATTATTGCATTTGTAACGTAACATATCATACTTGGAGGTGCAAAAATCAAATGTAAAAAAGTTGATGTCTGTCCAATGAGTTCAGTCTGCTCTTTGCCCAGTATCTACTGTCCCTCCCATCTGTACAGAGAGGAGAGCCTAATACATGGGCATACCACTCCTGGCTCCATGGAAACACAACGTACTTCAGGGACACACAGTCAGTGGACTTTGACTCATTTTCACTATTTTCTTACTGTGGCCATGTTCAAGGGTACTGATGCTGAGGCTGATTCTCCCCCCTCTCCGCTCCCCTCCTCCGCCTATCCACAGACACTAGCAGCCAATCCCAACTACCCCCCCCCCCCCCCCACACACACACACACACACTCCCCCCCTCCCTGCGGAGCTAAAAATGGAAAGGCTAAAAATAGATGGCAGAGATTTTTCACTTGAGCGAGCAAAAATTACCTGGAGCCAAAAAATGTCAGGCGGAGGCCTGTCGATGGGCTATTTATAGTGTTGGAACATGTGTAATCGGTCACAACGTGACAAGTGCAATTACAGAAGGAGACGTTGACATTTGTTCAGCCAATGTTCATATTATTTTTTATAGACCCTGAGTGAACGGCAATCGAAACACTGCGTTGTGATGTTATTTCAGTACCGAGTCAACTCCACTCTTTTTGCTCAAATTGCACATGGTTCAGTGCCCTGAGTAAGAACACACAAAGGCCAGAATTCGCACACACACACACACACAAACACACACACACACCAACTGTCCGTTTATTTAGTCTTTTCATGAGTTTGATGATTTTTTGGTTTTCAGCTTATATTGTGCCAAATCCATTATGATAGCCAAGACCTAGAAAACAAAGCGCCTTCTTCCAGGAGATAGCAGATCAACCCCAAAAATGACCCATATGAATTTAGTAATGTATTTCTATTTTGACATTTCATTTCAAATCAGCCGTGGCGTTGATTGTAGTGATACACGTTACACGTTTCCTCTTGCACGTGATGCCAGCCTCTGGGGCTCAGTGGGATTGCTAGGAATAGAAATGTTCAGATCAATGGTGTACGGATGGGTACACCGTCCGTCGTTGGGGCGCTCGGCCAAGCCATCAAAAGTCTTCATTACGACCCCTCATCCCCAAAGATGTTATCTCCCTTGTTAGTACTGATTGACTGATAGTGATTTATTCCTATTAGTATATCATGAGGAATATACATAATGGGCCACTGAAATCTACAATGTTATGTTTGTTATTGTTTTGCCAGTAATGTGATGACTCAGCACAGGAGCACTGGCAGCCTCATTTGGCCTAATTCTTAAAAGAGATAGATGTTTTTAAAAGCGTTTTAAAAGCAATCGTGCACCAGAGATTACAATCATGTTCGACGTCACTCGTCGGTCTCCCTGAAAACAAAGGCCTTGTGATCAGGATCTGAAACACCGTCTAAAATGGTAACCTAGCTGATTAATGCACAAAGGACAATGCTAAAGCCAGAGAGGTTTGTCTGAAATGGAAATGTGTGCTTACTGAGAAGGGAGACTAAAGGGAGGGGGTTCAGTTCTGTCTGTCTGATGTGGCTAGGAAGTGTCTAGGCTAGGGATGCAGTCTGTGAAGGACAGATGGTGTTCCTTTCCAAAAGGGTGGAGTGTATACTGGTGGTATTACAATCCCTTTGGCATGGTAGTAAAGGCAAGACAGAGAACGACACAGAGCAGTGTGGCTACGGATAGGTGTGTGTGTGTGTGTGGGTGGGGGGGGGTAAGCTCTGTATTACCTACAGTGCTCTAAGAAACGCATCACACACACCGCCACATCAATTCATTTCCGCACTTTGCTTTTATCAAAACTAACTTGCAAGCCTTTCATCTTGCACATTTTCCATTCCAGCCTTGTTTCAAAGAAACAACACAGGAAAAACCAATGTACTCCATCTGCCTTTTGCATCGTTCTTGAATTGCAGTGGCATTTGCGCATTGGCATACATTTTTTTTTTAAATGAACTTCAATTTTCTCAACAAGAAAATAATATTTAAATGTATTTGGGTATATATTCCCATTCTAAATCAACCAATATGGCAGCTTAATGACTTGAAATATGTTTTACCATTTTGACACCATTGTGTCACCAGTAGGAGTAGTAACATCAATGACAATCTCTCACGGACAGACTACGTAAACATAAATGGTAATGTAGGTCTGTCATGATACCACAGGATGTGTGTGATAATGAGCAGTTTCCCAGGTGTTAGCATATTTTACATTTCGGAAGGGGAGGGGACATTTGGCCTGCCCCTAACTTGCCAAGAGAGAGGGTGGAGCTCTTCGTTCCAGGTTCCGATCCTCGTTTTGTCTCTTCTCTTAACACGTATGGACCCAGAACTTAATCGAGCATCTGACCAATGTGATATGATTAATAATTTTGCTCACAATGTAATTTCCCTTCATTTAAATTGAGTAACACCAAATGACACTTTTGATCAAATTATCAATAGAATTCTCAAATGTATGACAGACTAAAAGGGTGTGATTAGCTAATACTTTTCTTTAATATAGACCCCTCCCCCAATAACAATTTGCCACTAGAGGGAACGCTAAAGATCCTTGTATATCTTTGTAATCGTTGTCGTTTTCAAGGCGTTAACACCAATGACATTAAACTTCGGGACACATATGATATTTGTAAAAACAAGTTATTTTAATAGGCGTCTTCCTTTTTATTGATGAGCTATACAATATATACAAGTAGTTTGTTTACTTTCTATCATAAACAAATAATAGATATCTAAATCTCAATAGATCTCAAAACCCCCAAAACATGTCACTATACAACTCTACTGGGTCACTACTGGGACAAGCAAATTGGCTTACTCTAAGTACTTTAAAGATGGAATCCGCAGTAGGGGAAAACAGCACTACAGTCCGCCCCATGGCCGTAGTTATTGTTTTGTTGACGAAGCAGAGGTGGGGAGCGTCACGCATCGAGGTAAAAATTGCAGTCCATATTGTGCTGTTCTATTGCAGTGACGTCAGAGGGGAAGAAAACGGTGTTTGTTGTTTGCAGTAACTTCTTTGTTGTTGTATAATATCCCAAACTGACGTGGCCGTTTCACCAATTAAGGATTCTAGCTTTAAACAATGCATAAACAGAAAGTGTTGCTGTATAAATGACTTGCAGTATGTTTTATCATTGATAAACAGACCAATGTAAACAAAAACATGTACGATGTGTAGCTATTTGGGATAGGGGGCAATATTTTCACGTCCAGATGAAAAGCGTGCCCAAAGTAAACTGCCTGTCACTCAGGCCCAGATGCTAGGATATGCATATAATTGGAATTAGATTGAAAACACTCTAAAGTTTCTAAAACTGTTAAAATTATGTCTGTGAGTATAACAGAACTGATATAGCAGGCGAAACCCCGAGGACAAACCATCCCCCCCCAAAACATGTTCTCCTTACCACTGTTTTCAATGGAGAGTACTATAATTATAAGCCCAATTCCACTCAAATTGCAGTTCCCTGGGCATCCACTAGATGTCAACAATCTTTAGAAAGAGTTTCAGGCAGTTTACAGAAATTGTAGTTTTTCTAGGTGGCTCCCATTTTAGCTGTAGTGTTTCCAAACGCGTGGAGGAAAGCGCGTTCTTTCTTATTTATCTCCGGTAATGAACATACTATTCTCCGTCTTAAATTGTATTGTTTATTTGCGTATTAGGATACCTAAGGTTTGATTATAAACGTTGTTTGACTTGTTTGGAAAAGTTTATCAGTAACGTTTAGGATTAATTTTGTATGTATTTTGATAGAGGGAAACTGAGTGGATTATTGACTGAAGCGCGCCAGCTAAACTGAGTTTTTATGGATATAAAGAAGGACATTATTGAACAAAAGGACCATTTGTAATGTAACTGGGATCTTTTGGAGTGCCAACAGAAGAAGATCTTCAAAGGTAAGGCATATATTATATCGCTATTTCTGACTTTCGTGTCGCAACAAAATGATTTGTTATGCATTTGTGTGCTGGGCGCTGTCCTCAGATAATCGCATTGTTTGCTTTCGCCGTAAAGCCTTTTTGAAATCTGACATGGCAGCTGGATTAACAACAAGTTAAGCTTTATTTTGATGTATTGCACTTGTGATTTCATGAAAGTTGAATATTTATAGTAATTTAATTTGAATTTGGCGCTCTGCCGTTTCACCGATGTTGTTGAGGTGTCCCGCTTGCGGCACGCCTTTCCCAAACAGGTTTAAAGTGTTTTTCATGGTTGCAAAGGCGAGGGACGCAAATGCTACCGCAATTCAAGAATGACCCTTTTAGCTCCTTAGATGTACTGCCACACTCTCCTGGGCCCATTCATTAAGCGTCTCAAACAGGAGTGCTGATTTATGATCAGTTTCACCTTATAGATCACAATGAATACGATTACAAGGATAGGGGGCACTTGATCCTAGATCAGTAGTCCTACTGTAGAGACGCTTTATGAATACAGGCACTGGACTTGTTGGCTGAAAGTCTTCAATTAGTGTGCTCAACTAAATTGGTCACTTACACAAGACAATGCATATTCAGTTTGCAGCTGTGGGCTGAAATTCTCCTGGCTGCCCACAAACACAATCTTAGCCCATTGGAAATTCATGAATTGCATTTCAATTTACTTTCTGAACAGACTGAATTTCAAACGGAATTGACTCCAACACTGCTGTTTGGTGTCTACCATAGAAATATAATTCCTAGAACATAATTCTATATCTATGGTAGGCACCAAGCAATGGGGTTGGAGTCAATTGACTTTTCTAAGAATTATATTTATACGGTACCTTCATAGGGGGGATGGATAGAGGCTTGCCCTGCTTGTCCAGGGAGATGTAGGTGAAGAAGGCTGTGACGGCCCGATACTTCCCCTTCTCAGCCTCTATCAGAGGATCGGCGTCCACAAACACCTCGATCTCCATAGACTTGTTACTGGCGAATGTCGCCCTCCCCGAGACAGTTACCACACAGCCTGGGGACGAAGAGGGAACATTTCATCAATGGACCCTATAACATAACAGGAATACTGCAGCAAGCAATTACCACATATAGCAAATTTGACGTGATATCTACATAAATAATCGCCACCTCCTTGTGGACAATTTTCAAAGGGATGTTGAGACATCTCGTGGCTAGAGGATGTGTCAGTATTACAGCAATTTAAGCCATGCTGTGCATTACTATAAGTAAAATGTTGCCAATGGTGTGACAATAATAGTCCGGGTTGGCTAAAGTACGGGGTTCTGGAAGTGAATTAGACCTCTGAACCTGTGTTCCGGTTCAGATTTGCGAGAGATTAAAGTCAAACTATGAGTAGGCACAGGAATTACAAGTCAAAGGTTCCAAGATGCCAGGCAACAGTTTAGAATTTGGCTTTGCAAGACCGAAAAACAACAACACTGGCTTCGTCACATGTTTATTACAAAGTCATTCAATGACTTGTACAACACAATATCTGTTGCCTGTGCCTCTGAGTGAAAGGTTTCATGAAAAGAAAGAACACATCTTTATTTCTAAGCACTGAACAACTCAAATGTTTTAATGTTCCATCCACCCAGGGAATAATTAAGACTTATTTGTTTTTCATCCTTGTTCACTTTTATCTCAGCCAACCATGTTTAACAACTACAAAGTGCTCACAGCAGCATATCCTCCGGCACAAGACGACAACTAAGTGTGAATTTACATCTGGTTGGTTTTTGCTAATGGTCTTTGTTGAGAACATAGACACGGAATATGTCTGTGCTGTAAACAAAAAAAAAAAACGTTATTGGTTGACCACTATATGGTGTATTAAGAAGAAAAATGTAGTTTTTATTGTTCAAAGTCATTCTTTTTTAATTAACATTTCAATGCATCTGCAACATGGCTGCATTCCAAATAACTCATCAAATGTGCAAAACCTAGGCCCATTCACAATAAAACTGAACGGAAAACATACAAAAAATGTGGACCTGAAAGGCCAAACAGGCAGTTTATCTAGAAAGTACATCTGCCGCTGGCACTGAGACCAGAGACTTTGCACAGACGTGCGTCAACCGTGCCAGGAAACACACTCGTCATCCAAAGTTTCCCTCTCACGTCTGCTCGCTTTGATCTTATCAACTCTGGATCTCATCACAATTTCACCTCTTTTATTTTTCCATTACACTCGGCCAGATGAGAGATACAGCCTTGCGAGACATGCCTCTCCTTGTAATGCCTGAACTACTGAAAATACAGTCTATACAGTCAGGGGGGTTCAACTCGGCACCACGAGTTCTGATGGTTTTTGCTTTGGGTCTAGTACTGGTCTCAAGTGGTAAACACACTCACCCTAGTTCTTCCAAATGGTCCTGATTCTAGTCTGTACAAAAACAGTGTGACAAACACAAAAGTAGTCCAGTAATAGCCCAATGAAACCCTTCAACCCCCTAAGATCAATGTCCGCGCCCCTGCAGAAATCGAATTAGCGTCATAAAAACACCCCCGTCAAAATCTCTCTGTTTAAAGTTAGAGATATCTGCGTCTCAATCCACCGCATCCGCCGACGTAACAGTTCCGCATCTGGGGTGAAAGGTCACAGAGTTAAGAGTGGTGTTTGTCAGACCATGACACAACACGAAAATCGGCCTCCTCACAAAATTGTCTGTAGCGCCCAAACAGTTTAGCCTAAACACGAATATGACCCCTATGTGTGAAGGTGAAACTCTCATGAACACGTACATGTCGGTTGTAGGCCTCACAAGACTCGTCTCAAGGTCCCCCGGTACCAGTCTAAAAAATGAATCGCAGTTTATATGGAGACTGTTTAGTAACAACAATAAGAGGTTAAATACATGTACAAAAAAAGCTATACTAATAATGTTTCCGGATCTTTCTTATATCGCTCAGATATAGGATAGACACTTCAGAACAAACTTCCTTTCGATTTTTTTGGGAGAGACTATCTGTTGTTCCGTGTAGTGAATTTGTTATTCAATGCGCTTGTATAACATCAAATACTTTTTAATATATATTTTTTTATAATTCAAGGGGTGTTAAAATTCTAAATCAAATAGCAAAATAATCCTTGGTACGACCTTTTTAAAACAATTCCATATAAACAAATCAAAAAAAGAAACGTCCTCTCACTGTCAACTGCGTTTATTTTCAGTAAACTTAACATGTGTAAATATTTGTATGAACATAACAAGATTCAACAACTGAGACACAAACTGAACAAGTTCCACAGACATGTGACTAACAGAAATTTAATAATGTGTCCCTAAACAAAGGGGGGGTCAAAATCAAAAGTAACAGTCAGTATCTGGTGTAGCCACCAGCTGCATTAAGTACTGCAGTGCATCTCCTCCTCATGGACTGCACCAGATTTGCCTGTTCTTGCTGTGAGATGTTACCCCACTCTTCCACCAAGGCATCTGTAAGTTGCTGTACATTTCTGAAGGGAATGGCCCTAGCCCTCACCCTCCGATTCAACAGGTCCCAGACGTGCTCAATAGGATTGAGATCCGGGCTCTGCGCTGGCCATGGCAGAACACTGACATTCTTGTCTTGCAGGAAATCATGCACAGAACGAGCAGTATGGCTCGTGGCAGTGTCATGCTGGAGGGTCATGTCAGGATGAGCCTGCAGGAAGGGTACCACATGAGGGAGGAGGATGTCTTCCCTGTAACGCACAGCATTGAGATTGCTTGCAATGACAACAAGCTCAGTCCGATGATGATGGATGTCTGGTGAGGACCTGCCTTACAACAGGCCTACAAGCCCTTAGTCCAGCCTCTCTCAGCCTATTGCGGAAAGTCTGAGCACTGATGGAGGGATTGTGCGTTCCTGGTGTAACTCGGGCAATTATTGTTGCCATCCTGTACCTGTCCCGCAGGTATGATGTTCTGATGTACCGACCCTGTGCAGATGTTGTTAGATGTGGTCTGCCACTGCGAGGACGATCAGCTGTCCGTCCTGTCTCCCTGTAGCGCTGTCTTAGGCATCTCACAGTGCGGACATTGCAATTTATTGCCCTGGCCACATCTGCAGTCCTCATGCCTCCTTGCAGCATGCCTAAGGCACATTTACGCAGATGAGCAGGGACCCTGGGCATCTTTCTTTTGGTGTTTTTCAGAGTCAGTAGAAAGGCCTCTTTAGTGTCCTAAGTTTTCATAACTATGATCTTAATTGTCTACCGTCTGTAAGCTGTTAGTGTCTTAACGACTGCTCCACTGGTTCATTAATTGTTAATGGTTCATTGAACAACCATGGGAAACAGTGTTAAAACCCTTTACAATGAAGATCTGTGAAGTTATTTGGATTTTTACGAATTATCTTTGAAAGACAGGGCCCTGAAAAGGGGACGTTTCTTTTTTTGCTGAGTTTAGCTTAGTAGTACCCCCAGTCCCGGTTTAGACAGGATTTAGACTCTTATGGGATTAAACCATTAGTTTCCATTTACAGGGAAAAGTAGGTTGGAGTCTCGGCGCTGTGTGGAAGAGTGCACTGCTACTTGTTTAAAGACTTCCTCCAGCGATTTTCAAACTTTTACTGTTGAAAAGCAATATCCCAAGTATGAATACAGTAAAGTACACAAACAAAAGGGTAAAAAAAATAAATAAGCAAAATAGTGTTTTTTAGACACAACTGCAAACCAGGAGTAAGGCATTCAGGGAGATGGTCTGATGGGAATCCCTGATGTCATCGCCCCCCCCTTGCTTGAGGAACAATAGAGGAGCAATAGAGAACAAAACAGGAAAGGCCCCTCCCCCCACTTGTGATGTCATGATTTACCTGGACTACCTATTGAGATTAGCCTTTTGTTACATATATCAGGTGTTAAATGAGGTGAAAAGGCAACTGGGGGGGCACATTAAGGGCTCAGTCAAACCATGTGATACATGGTAGTGAGAGTGATCTTTAAATCCACCATTTACCTTATTGAATTTGATCTGTCTTCCCTATGCGGCCTCTCTCTCTATCTCTCTCTCTCTCTCTCTGTCTCTCTCTCTCTCTCTCTCCCCGACACATTCAGGGTGATGGATGAGGTGCAGAGAAACAAATTGAACCGCTGCCTCAAACTCCTCTACAGCCGCAAAACGGACTGCCAGATGGGATACATCAGACCAGGAAACTGACTACGTAGAGAACAAGTCACTTACTCTCACCCATCTCCCATCTCCTGCTAGGAAGGTAAGCCTGCATGCCCCCACGTGTCAAGGGAATATTCACATAAAATCTTCAGGTGTCATACGCCCTATATACTGCTCATTGCATTTCAAAATGAGCAGGTAACGCATACATCGCAAGTAACACATATATATTCACAGCCTTGACACTGACATAGTAAAAAATACAAGGTCATTCCTGCTACAAACATTTGAGTATTAGGGTGTTTTTGCAACGGAGTTCAAGTGCTGTTTTTCAGACCAAAAACATTGTACACCATAAGTCAAAGTCCTGTATAAACACATCATTAATTGTGTGGGTGCAGAGAGTAGGCCAAGGGAACATGTGTTAGACATTGGTGGGACCACCCACAACTCATAGACCAATCAGCTGAAAGCTGCCGCTTTCAAAGCATACCGGTTTATACAGTCTTTTTCCATCGCCGATAAGCGGAAACACCCCCCCCCTACCTTGTGTGGGTTGACAGGTTGAAGAGATGACCAGCATTCTGTGCTGAACCACAACATATTCCTGATGCACTAGCATCCTGTTTGACTCTCCCGTATTGTCAATGTTCTCTAAAAAGACAAACGGTTGCATCCTGTGTGTGTATTCACCGGTGCGTTTATTCAACAGCGATCACACGGCCCGAACGCATTGGTTTACGCAAGATGCTGCCAAGGCAGCTGAGTCAGTGACAGTATTGATTGCGTTTTTGTCTGAGGTGTCTATCTGAGAGGTCTAAGTGGGCCTGTCCACTCTTGATGGATGAGATGCAGAGAGGCACCATTATCGACTACACTCTCTTAATGCTAACAGACCACATACCTCTATGGTGGTCTCCTACTGATCCCTACATGGTGGGATGGGAACACCGTGCTGGATGACAACCATAACACTGGCATTACTGGAATAAATACAGCACTGTGTATCTGGATCATGTCATAACACAACAACTTTAGTGCTCATTGCTCAGCCTCTAACGGCTACGGTTTTCCAAATCTTGGCAAGAAATTCAGACAATTGCTTGGCTTCTAAGGGCTAGTACTTACCACATAACCAACTGTCAGCTCCTTCCATCCATGAAATCAAAATGGTATTTATTTTACTAGGCAAGTCAGTTAAGAACAAATTCTTATTTACAATGACAGCCTACTGGGGAACAGTGGGTGAACTTCCTTGTTCAGGGGCAGAATGACAGATTTTTACCTTGTCAGCTCGGGGATTCGATCCAAGCAACCTTCCGGTTACTGGCCCAACGCTCTAACCACCTGCCGCCTCTCATCAAATGCACCTCATCAAGTAACATGGCTTCCATGAGATACAGTGGGGCAAAAAAGTATTTAGTCAGCCACCAATTGTGCAAGTTCTCCCACTTAAAAAGATGAGAGAGGCCTGTAATTTTCATCATAGGTACACTTCAACTATGACAGACAAAAGGAGGGGGAAAAATGCAGAAAATTACATTGTAGGATTTTTTATGAATTTATTTGCAAATTATGGGGGAAAATAAGTATTTGGTCAATAACAAAAGTTTATCTCAATACTTTGTTATATACCCTTTGTTGGCAATGACAGAGGTCAAACGTTTTCTGTAAGTCTTCACAAGGTTTTCACACACTGTTGCTGGTATTTTGGCCCATTCCTCCATGCAGATCTCCTCTAGAGCAGTGATGTTTTGGGGCTGTTGCTGGGCAACATGGACTTTCAACTCCCTCCAAAGATTTTCTATGGGGTTGAGATCTGGAGACTGGCTAGGCCACTCCAGGACCTTGAAACGCTTCTTACGAAGCCACTCCTTCGTTGCCCAGGCGGTGTGTTTGGGATCATTGTCATGCTGAAAGACCCAGCCACGTTTCATTTTCAATGCCCTTGCTGATGGAAGGAGGTTTTCACTCAAAATCTCATGATACATGGCCCTATTCATTTTTTCCTTTACACGGATCAGTCGTCCTGGTCCCTTTGCAGAAAAACAGCCCCAAAGCATGATGTTTCCACCCCCATGCTTCACAGTGGGTATGGTGTTCTTTGGATGCAACTCAGCATTCTTTGTCCTCCAAACACGACGAGTTGAGTTTTTACAAAAAAGTTATATTTTGGTTTCATCTGACCATTTGACATTCTCCCAATCTTCTTCTGGATCATCCAAATGCTCTCTAGCAAACTTCAGACGGGCCTGGACATGTACTGGCTTAAGCAGGGGGACACGTCTGGCACTGCAGGATTTGAGTCCCTGGCGGCATAGTGTGTTACTAATGGTAGGCTTTGTTACTTTGGTCCCAGCTCTCTGCAGGTCATTCACTAGGTCCCCCTGTGTGGTTCTGGGATTTTTGCTCACCGTTCTTGTGATAATTTTGACCCCACGGGGTGAGATCTTGCGTGGAGCCCCAGATCGAGGGAGATTATCAGTGGTCTTGTATGTCTTCCATTTCCTAATAATTGCTCCTACAGTTGATTTCTTCAAACCAAGCTGCTTACCTATTACAGATTCAGTCTTCCCAGCCTGGTGCAGGTCTACAATTTTGTTTCTGGTGTCATTTGACAGCCCTTTGGTCTTGGCCATAGTGGAGTTTGGAGTGTGACTGTTTGAGGTTGTGGACAGGTGTCTTTTATACTGATAACAAGTTCAAACAGGTGCCATTAATACAGGTAACGAGTGGAGGATAGAGGAGCCTCTTAAAGAAGAAGTTACAGGTCTGTGAGAGCCATAAATCTTGCTTGTTTGTAGGTGACCAAATACTTATTTTCCACCATAATTTGCAAATAAATTCATTCAAAATCCTACAATGTGATTTTCTGGAATTTTTTTCTCTCTTTTTTTTCTCTTTTGTCTGTCATAGTTTAAGTGTACCTATGATGAAAATTACAGGCCTCTCTCATCTTTTTAAGAGGGAAAACTTGCACAATTGGTGGCTGACTAAATACTTTTTTGCCCCACTGTACATGATGAAGAAACTTTTGTTGAGAACAAAACCCATCTCTAAAAGCATGAGCCTGTACAACTAAACAACCAAATAAACCCTGGAATGATAACACCGGTGATGGTTTTATAGGTTTCAAGTTAAACACGGTTTATTAAAGATTCACAAATTGTAAAAGCTCTGTCAAGTTCACATCACACAGATAGACTAAGGCAGGTCTGGAGTTTCAGATGGGTAATTGCTGTTGAGCCAAGACTGTGACATGGCATATGGGTCAACGGTGTCATGGAATGGCTCTAGCAGAGAATAAATTATTCACTGTATTGACATCCAGGTAAGGAAACAGGAAGTAATGGATCGCCATCAATGATTTATATCCTCGCACTAGAGAAATAGGCAATATTAGCCTAGCCAGGAATAATGTAAATGGAAAATAAGGTAAAAAACAAAAGTGGCTGGTATTGATAAGCTCAAATGTGACACAGGTTAGCTAATCCACATGCAACACGCTGCTTGTCGAAGGTTGAAAAATGAAGGCAGTTGGATTTGACACATTCTCAGGTAATGGTGTGTTCTGAAGCTGTTAATCATCAGTTAGCAGGTTAGCCTACACTAGAAGGAGCGCCATGAAAGTAGCTGGGACGTACTGTACCGTTGCACCACAGCAGTCATGCTAGCAAACGTGTGAATAAATCAAATATATTTAATATAAAGCTGTAAGTAAATCTCCAATCAAGTGAATTACCTGTAATTATGCAGTATGTACTGTATATTATTTAGTATTGACACATTTTGTTCTACATTGCTTGTAGTAAATCGGAGGGGACCAAGGACTAAGATCTGAGGGACACCCGTACGGACAACAGTCCGTTTACTATTTCCATACCTTTCATGATCTTGCGATGGAAGTTGATGGCATCCACAGAGGCGGTGACTATGTTGGTCTTGCAGTGTCGGGCCGCCACGATTCCGGCCACCTCGTCCATCAGTTTCATTGTCACACCTGGGGAGACCAGATAGCATGTGACTCCTATGTTGTCATTAAATCAAATCTTTCCTATAATATAATTTCCCCCACAGTATATCAATAAAAGTATTCTGTCTTTCATATTCGGCATTGATCAGTTTCAGGGCCATAAGAACATGACCTACTTTGCAGTCTATTTTTCAGACTATTTAATCACTTTTCCCCCCTTTTTCACAATGTATTGACAATTAGCTCATGAAGAGGAGGCACTAGGAATGTCAAAATGGAAGACTGGCATTGGGCCTAGTAAGAAAATGGAACAACTGCATTTGTTTCAGTCCATTCTAATCAAATGCATGATCTCTGATATCGATTTGGAGCCTCAAAATCAGTGGTGCGCATCTCGGTTGCATAGACAGAGAGAGCGAGAGAGAAAGTGAAAAAGAGAGAGAGAAAGTGAAAAAGAGAGAGAGCGATAGAGAAAGAGAGAGATGTACAGCAAAATAGAGAGTTAGGAGGGGTTGTACTGTACATCCATCGCTGATGATGATGCCAGATTGCTGTCGGCTGAGAGTGCACCGAGATAAGGGGAAGGGGGATGGATTTCCTGTGTGGAGACAGGATGTGATGTATGAGGGCTGGCAGACTGTCCAATCATGCCCTTCATGGCCACAGCCAGAGATTGATGCCGACCAGAGGTGTCAGCGCTGACAGGAAGATAGTAAACGCTGCAGAACCCTTGATTCGTTCCCCCTGTGCCAGAGAGCTCTATGACAATAAATTGCCTATTCACACCTACTGATGCACAGACCTAGACACGCATACCCACAAACACACAGACACACACACACAGTTCTGATGAAGACCTAATTACAACGATCAGAACTTCAAGATTGTATCTTGCAATCAGAATTTATTACGTAGTGAGACGGCACAGCTCATTTTCTCTGCGAAGTACCAGACATTTAGACGAGGCCAAATGTAGTCATTATGCTGGTAGCATCTTAAGTGCTGGGAAAGATGCAAAGCCACATTTGAGATTGCTTATGTAATACAGTACCAGACATGAATGCCCGTCACTCTCAATGCTTCTCTTGCTGAGGAAACGTAAGCACGGGGTTCTAGGATAGTAGCCATAAGATAGAAACATGCACACATCCAGTGGCTTTGAGCAGGTGCTGGAGATCAAAGAGAGCTATAAGTTCAGCAAAAATACAAAGATACGTTTTTGCTCACTATGATCTATGCTACAACTTTGAGGCGTGGGTATGTTAAAGCTGAGAGAACTCATTTTATGAGGTTGATACTACTGATACTAGCAGCCTGCTGACGTGCTGCAGTGTGCTTTAACTTGCCTGCATGAGGTTGCACGTTGCACAGACATACTGTAGATAGTCATGAATGGGGCTTAATGGTCGTTTTGGAATGGTAAAAAAAGATGAATGTTGCAAGTGTTGAGCCTATAGGCAACACGGCTACCTCCAAACTGTATACTAGACCAGTGCTATGGCTCTGGAATAGGTTTGATGGCATACAGGTGTAAAAGTAACCCATTTTTTCAATTATATTTAACCTTTATTGAACCAGGAAGTCCCATTGAGGAAGGACATCTTTATCAAGGGAGACCTGACTAAGAAGGGGCCTCAATACATGCCGTAAAAACAGACAGTATGTGGAAGGCCATTTACAGGGGAGGCAATCGCATCCTTTACGTTCTCACCTCCCTCATCTTCACAATGGAAGACTGCAGGAAGCTGCCCTCTGGAAAAAAAAATTCCCTGCCCAGCTTCCTTATTTCCCTTGTTTCTCCCATTTGATGTGGTTGTGCATCTAAAAATGTGACAGCAGCCAGCGTGCTCTCAGTGTGTGGACAGGGGAAGTTATTATCCATCGGTGTAGGCTCATTGTCAATGGCCGTGTGTGTGATGAAGCATCATGAGACACTGCATTGTTTTTTTTCCCCCTCTCAGCCCCATGTGAAAATTGATGGGATCTCACCTCGGATTGAATTTTCAGAGTCTAGGGAAATGCCACTAGCATATATTCAGGAGCTGTCGGAAATCGTGTCTGTGCATGCAGCCGCCCTGCTGCTGCTGCTCACTGCTACCACTTCCTAGAGACCCTCTTGCGAGCCATTAATCAGAACTGAATGTAAACAGAACTGGATATAAACCAGAACAAACTTAGTGTTTTTCTCTCAAAATACGCACTGTTTATTTTCCTACATGCATTGGTGCCTTTGGCTTTAGGCAATGAAGTCTCTCTCTGCCTTTATTCAACATTTATTAGAATGTTACAGTCCTGGAAATGACAGTGTTATCAAGGAATTCAAAATGGCGAAGTCAAATCTGTTGGAGTCGAGAGATGCTGCAAATGGGATTATACGCTGTATATGACAGTTTAATGTCATGGTGTTTGTTATTCCCTGGTATTTCTTCCTACGCCGAAATATATCTAATGTGCTAACACTATATTATGTTATCACTAATGCTAATGGCTAACACTATGTTATCACTAATGCTAATGGCTAACACTAGCACCTCCCATCGTTTAGCTTGAAAAAGCCCTGCGCCTGGAGACACATCATGAGTTTATACCTCCTCTCCAAACCAACCGACAGGAAATATCTTTCAAATGGAGAGAAAACCCATCTACAATGAAAAGGGAAAGGAAAGGGGGATACCTAGTCAGTTGCACAAGTGATTGCATACAACCGAAATATGTCTTCCGCATTTAACCCAACCCCTTTGAATCAGAGAGGTGCAGGGGCTGGCTTAATCGATGTCCACGTCATCGGCGCCCGGCAAGCAGTTGTTGTTGGGGGTTAACTGCCTTGCTCAAGGGAGGGAATGTGTAAGAGGTCAGTGTCTCGACTGTATATTTCAAAATATGGCAACAGACGAGAAGGGGGACGGAGCTTGTTGAGATACGACTGGCCTCTCTTTGGATTGACCCCCGACTAGGGCTGTGGAGGTCACAAAATTTTGTCAGCTGGTGATTGTCAAGCAAATAACTGCCGGTCTCACGGTAATTGACACCATTAATTAACATAAACACATTTAGCATCTCCTGGCTTCTACACATAGCCTACAAGCCACTGATGTAGACCTTTGGAACATCTACATTTTAAAAAAGTCTAATAAATCCATATAGCCTGCACCTTCACAATGAATCCATTATTTATTTTAGACAGGTCTAAAGAAACATGATTTGAAGAAAATGTAGTCTGTTTCAGAAGAACAGAATAGCATACTCTGAGTTGAAACCCAGGCTTTAGGATAACAAAGGGAGATCTGGGCAGCGCCAAGGTGCTCGCTCGTCTCCCATCAGCCGTGCCCACATTCATGGCCTCCCCAGGATGCTTAGTTATAAAAAAAAAAAAACACAGCACTCCCCTACGGACGGGGGTAAATAAAATCTCTCTCTCACTCTTTCTCTCTCTCTGTGTTTCTCGTTCTCTCCGCAGCGAGTGCTATAATCAAATGGCTCAACCTGCCTCCTAATGAGGTGTTACCATAGAAACAGGTCCCGTTAATGTTTTCGCAAGTAGCTCCCGAGGTCCTGAAAAGCCACATATTTTATGTATATTTGTCTTCTGTTTTAGAGTTTGCAGCTGTTTCCTGCATAAACAACTTCCCACTGGGCACAGATAACAAGTGGGTGCTGTATTCTACAAATAGCAAGTGGGCGCTGTCATGGTTACCATAAAAATTGCTTCGGCTGATCAAGGGCTGGCAGGAAACAGTGTCACGATACTAGAAATGGCTTCAAAGTTTCAGTGGGATAAGGAGAGTAAAAAGGAGGGACAAACAACGCTTGGATAGATGTGTTAACAGTGATTTGACCAACAAACATATACATATATACTATTGGTTTATTTACGTTCTGAAAATTTAAGAGACACTTTTATAACAGACAGACTGACTTTAGCACTCAAGCAAGCCAAGGCTGGTGTTAAGTTGATTAACACTTACAGTAAATGACAGTGTGTGTGTGTGTGTGTGTGCACCCGTCATGTTGGTGATGCGGCAGGTCAATGTGTTTTGTTAGTTTCAGTATCAGCTTGAATTGAAGCAGAAATGAATTGAATTGATTGATAAGCACACACACCCACACAAATATATATATACACACACACACACACACACACACACACACACACACCATGGCCCCGTTAGACGGCAGGACTACATCTGATTGATGAATGCTCCAACATGCCAAACAATTCTGAAATTAAACGACAAAACCTTTGAATCACTCATGTTTTTTCATCTGTCTATTGTTTAATCACTGTCATGATCTCAAAGCCTGTTGCAGTCAACAGCTGTTTCCATGGAAACACGTGGAAAGCTTCCTAACAACACAAGGAGAGAGCTAGTGAGAGCGAGAGCGAGAGTGAGTGAGTGAGTGAGTGAGTGAGTGAGAATGAATGATGGTTGCCAGGGAGCGATATCCTCTTTCTTTCCTCACACCAGCTGAGTTAGCCCTCAAGGAACATTGGATTGGTCTGAACATGGGCTAGAGAAGAAATGTTCACCTTATTTACACCAGTCCATCTCTTTTAAACCTCTGAGGTTGGGAGTGAATGGATACACACTTTGGCGAAACAGAGAAAGGGAATTCAGCAGCACTCTAGTGTGGAGAGTCCAGGCTATGCACTGCAGATGGAAGTTGTTCTTAAGCACAGGATCAGCTTCCCCTACCCAATTCCTAACTTAATCCATTAGCTGATCTAAGATCAGCATCTAGGTCTAGGGGCGGTGTCCGCCTACCCAGAAAAACCTTTTGATGAGGCACTTGTCCTTGACCATGTAAACTGTGGCTGTGACATCCAGTTTGGCTGTGAGGGGGAGACACAGTCACGGCTCCCTGGGCTGGCCTAGTTTGAAGGACTTCTGAAGTCCAGACTCCACTCTGTCATGGATGGACCCCTTAGGCCCCCCTCTCACTGCCTGAGAGCTTTGTGCTCCCATCCATCTATTCACTTTCACTGAAATCAATGGTGATTCATCTGCCCTGGACGCAGCTCCTGAGTCATTAGAAATCAGTCATTAAAGATGCTGCGCAATCAAAATATATATATATTTTTTTAGATAGTTAACTTAAATACTGTGTTTCAATAGTTTATTTTGTTCAGAAAGCAACAAGATTCTTCAGACAAAAACATACACACACACGTACAGTCCTACACATACATACACACACTCACTCACTCACTCACACACACACACACACACACACACACACACACACACACACACACACACACACACACACACACACACACACACACACACACACACACACACACACACACACACACACACACACACACACACACACACACACACACACACACACACACACACACACACACACACACACACACACACACACACACACACACACACACACACACACACACTGCATTCCAAGGCTCTCCTAGCACAGTACTAACTTTAAAACCCTGCATCAGGCATTGGCTTCAACCACTGTACTATTCAACCCTGCAGGCAAGCTTATTGGTATTCCCAACAACACTCCATAGGACCATCCCCGGCCTGTCTAGCATGGAAATCCTGCCAGAGATACGATGAAAGAGAAAACCTTCATTATATGAAAAGAGGGAGGGAGGGAGAGAGCGAGAGGGGTAAAATGGCCCACGAGGACTTTAGCTGTGTATGATGAGCGATCGATAACTGGCGGCCTGGGAACCTTGTTGCTCCTCATCTGTGATGTGCTCATTACCAGAAGAATGGCCATCGGAGAGAAATACAGATCAGCGCACGGGAAAAGTTCTGTGTTTACCTTCTACAGATGGCCGGAGATGGTGTTGAATATCAGATTTTACAGATACTGGGCAAAACAACAAAAAAACCTGCATTCACTTGCAGTCCTTTGAAGTTTCAATCTCTTTAAGCAGCAGCAGATTTGAAAAGGTCTGACTGATCGTGAACGTGACACAGTGATAATGTGTCAGGTCAATGTTGTTGTTGTGCGACAATATTACATTTCGCTACAGAGGGAACGAAGAAATAAACAAAAAGGAGGAGAGAGAAAGAGAGACAAGGGAAGAAAGGAAATGATACATAACAGCAGAGAGAGGAGAGAGAGAGAGAGTACAGAGACGTGGGGGGCAGAGAGAGGGGGAAGACACAGTTAAGAGGCTGATGTGAAATGTCTGACTTTTTAATTTGGACCCACTGAGGAATGTGTCCAATTAAGAGGCAAATGAGGAACAAGCGGCGGTGGCCATTTAGAATGCAGTTTGTGCCCTTTTCATGCTTCCCTCCTCGCTCACATGGAGTGGCTCATTAAGGACGCTATGCAGAGAACGCTGCTGAGGATGCTAGCACTGTCGTGATTACATAAGACCTCCTGGCTGGATGCTGCTGCCTCTCTGTCTCTCCCTTCCTTACTCTCTATCCGGAATGTACAAACCATTTCAAAATCTGTTGAATGACACACACACACACGAGAAGTGATCGAGCGGATTTACTCACCTCCGTGTACGAAGCCATGCAGCGTGCAGTCTGAAGGCCCCACCAGATGGATCAGACTGGACTGGCTAAAGCCGACCGTATAGGGCTCTGCAACACACACACACACACACACACACACACACACACACACACGCACACACAGACAGAAAAAAACAGGGTTGAAATATAAGTATTGAGACAGTTAAATGGCCTCGGTATTACTCAAATAAATCAGGGAATAACCAGGAATACTTTGCGAAGCGTTCAAGGATGGAACAATTCCATCCATCCATCCCAATATCTCTGTGCTGACATGCATGCAGTCTTTAGTCTTTTAAAAATCCATACCGACGTACCTTTTGTTGTTCTGTCTGCAGCAGGTCAAACGAACCAGGAAAATCAAAATTAGATGGAGAAAGAAAAACAACATGCTATTTTACCCACTATTTTACTGTCAGATCAGCTGTTCACCAGTAATACACACACTATCGAAATTATACCATACTTTGTACTACTTCGGTTTAAGCTGGCACTTCAACTGATCTTTACTGATTTACTAGGGTAAGAGTGATTTATGTGATAAAAATGTATACTTTCCGGCGCCTACATCAAATACAACTGGTAACTACTTTGTGACGAGAAAGGCAGAAGCACCATGGCCAAACCAACTGAGCCATCACCCTTTTACATTCATTTAGTTTACAACTAGAGGGAATTCAAACACGGTTCTCAAACACAGCAATTTTACATTTTTGTCATTGACCAGATTCTCTTATCTAGAGCAACTTACAGGCGCAATTAGAGCTAAGTGCCTTGCTCAAGGACACATGCACAGATTTTCACCCAGTGGGCTTGGTGATTCAAACCAGCAACCTTCGCATGAGTCCCTTTTTACTAACCCAAAGCTTTTAACCCCAAGGCTAAACATACTTGCTTCTAATGGGTGATATCTACACTACTGCTCCGATTTAGACATAGGGTGTGTGCCCTCTATCTAATTCTATCTTTGCCATTATGGCAAACGTGTCCTCTATCCAACCCTTAGGGTTTAGATCGTATGGAGGAGATAAATCCCATAAGTCCTAGAGGTCAGAGGTCAGCAATAGGGGTAAGTGGTGTTTACCCGGGGCAGACACAGGTATGAGCAGCTCTCCGTTCCTCTCCTTCGTCTCTAGTCTCTCCATCTTCTGAGCTTCGTAGCGCTTCTTCCCCTCCTCCTCCTGCCCCGGGCTGGCATACTAGAAGGGACACGTGCACGGTAACCATCATGTGAGGGAAATGCTGAACTAACCATAGATCCGTGTCTAGGGTCAACTTCATCCTTCTCTGTGCATTGACCCACCTTGATGGGAGGCACCTCCGTGACATTGTCCACGTCTTCCAGAGAGAAGGGGACATACCAGAGCGCAGCCCGGTTGGTCATCTTCGTAGCCCCTGTGAAAGTGAACATGAGTTTACTATGACATAGCATTTCATGCCCCCCCCCCCCAGTTCTTCAAACATCTGCAGCGACTGAAAGGTGCAATCAGCAATTTGACATTATCAAACACAATATCAACAATAAGACTCAAATCTGCCAAGAAAGATTGAAACCCAGGCTGTAGTGATGCCGCAGCACTGTGATGTAGTGCCTTAGAGCGCTGCGCCACTCGAGAGGCCCACTACAGCAACCTTTGTAAATTCTTTGGCTGAATGTCAGTTTCCTTCCCTTTCCGGGTATTTTTGCAGAGTAAACAAATGTGGCATTTGCTGAAAGTGAGACAACACTTGTCTTCTTTCAAAACATGAACAGAGGAAATCTATGAGACTTTGCAGAAACCTTGTTTCATCCCAAGTATGACCAAACCCTATGTGACCTGCACAGCCAGGGTCCCCAAATCCCATTGGTTGAAATGAAACCAGCGAGAAATGAATGAGAAAGTTAAGTGCGTCGATCTCTCAAGTGTCTCGACACAAAAATATTCAGGTATCAAATTGCACCGCTTCCTGTCGTCAGGCAGTGGCGTTGTCATGGCGATATCAGCTCCTTCTTGATGAGGTATTTTCAGTTCTTCGCTGACTAACTGCGAGCGTGTTTTTGTGTGTGTGTGTGTGTGTGTGTGGGGGGGGGGGGGGGGGTGACTTTTTGTTGTACACAACGGATGCACAGAGGAAAGTGTAGGTGAGGTATGCAAAGATCAAGAAAACCCACTCTTCATATTACATCGCTCCTGGCCATGCAACCTAATTAACTCAGGTCGGAATTCAATCCGATCAGGGAACACATATGCAGAGTGCAACAGAAGAGCAGAATGTCTTTTGGGTTATTAACATCATTATTGATTACCTTCATATGTAGCACTTTGAGCGTAACGTTTGAAAAGCGCTTTACCCATGAAGTTGATCATTATCCTTACTGCGTTATCAGGGGCACGTGAACTCCTGTGCAATAAAAAACAGGACGTCTTAGCAGAAGCAAGGGTACATTGACATACAGGGAGGCTTCATTATTATCACCCAGACTGTTGTCATGACGACCTCCCAATTGCATAGTGATGTCATATGTGATCTGTCCAGATATAGACAGCATAGATATGAACTGTGCTGCATATTGTGCACTACATCACACTGAAACAAATGATGTTCTACTAATTCCCATCATCTTATATACTGAATAAAAATATATACGCAACATGTAAAGGTCCCATGTTTCACGAGCTGAAATAAAAGATCCCTGAAATTTTCCATACGCACATAAAGCGTATTTCTCTCTCAAATGTTGTGCACAAATTTGTTTACATCCCTGTTAGTGAGCATTTCTCATTTGCCAAGATAATCCATCCACCTGACAGGTGTGGCATATCAAAAAGCTAATTAAAGAGCATGATCATTACACAGGTGCACCTTGTGCTGGGGAGAATAAAAGGCCACTCTAAAATGTGCAGTTTTGTCACACAACACAGTGCCACAGATGTCTCAAGTTTTGAGGGAGTGTGCAATTGGCATGCTGACTGCAGAAATTTCCACCAGAGCTGTTGCCAGAGAATTTTATGTTATCAGCCTTACAACCATAGACCACGTGTAACCACACCAGCCCAGGACCTCCACATCCGGTTTCTTCACCTGCAGGATCGTCTGATACCAACCAGCGACCCGGACAGCTGATGAAACTGTGGGTTTGCGCAAACAAAGAATTTCTGCACAAACTGTAAGAAACCGTCTCAGGTAAGCTCATCTGCGTGCTCTTCGTCCTCATCGGGGTCTTGACCTGACTACAGTTTGGCATCGTAACAGACTCGTAACAGACGTAACAGACCTTCGATGGCCACTGGCACGCTGTAGAAGTGTGCTCTTCACGGATAAATCCAGGTTTCAACTGTCCCGGGCAGATGACAGATGTTGTGTGCCCCATGGTGGCGGTGAGGTTATGGTATGGGCAGGCATAAGCTACAGACAATGAACTCAATTGCATTTTATCGATGGCATTGTGAATGCATAGAGATACCATGACCAGATCCTGAAGCCCATTGTCGTGCCATTCATCCCCCACCATCACCTCATGTTCAGTGGTGTAAAGTACTTAAGTAAAAATACTTGAAAGTACTACTTAGTAGTTTTTGGGGGGTATCTGTACTTTACTTTACTATTTATATATTTGACATCTTTTACTTTTACTTCACTACATTCCTAAAGAAAATGATGTACTTTTTACTCTATACATTTTCCCTGACACCCATACGTACTCGTTACATTTTGAATGCTTAGCAGGACAGGAAAATGGTCTAATTCACACACTTATCAACATTACATCCCTGGTATCCTTACTGCCTCCGATTTGGCAGACTACAGTGCCTTTAGAAAGTATTCGGCCCCCTTGAACTTTGCGACCTTTTGCCACATTTCAGGCTTCAAACATAAAGATATAAAACTGTATTTTTTTGTGAAGAATCAACAACAAGTGGGACACAATCATGAAGTGGAACGACATTTATTGGATATTTCAAACTTTTTTAACAAATCAAAAACGGAAAAATTGGGCGTGCAAAATTATTCAGCCCCTTTACTTTCAGTGCAGCAAACTCTCTCCAGAAGTTCAGTGAGGATCTCTGAATGATCCAATGTTGACCTAAATGACTAATGATGATAAATAAAATCCACCTGTGTGTAATCATGTCTCCGTATAAATGCACCTGCACTGTGATAGTCTCAGAGGTCCGTTAAAAGCGCAGAGAGCATCATGAAGAACAAGGAACACACCAGGCAGGTCCGAGATACTGTTGTGAAGAAGTTTAAAGCTGGATTTGGATACAAAAAGATTTCCCAAGCTTTAAACATCCCAAGGAGCACTGTGCAAGCGATAATATTGAAATGGAAGGAGTATCAGACCACTGCAAATCTACCAAGACCTGGCTGTCCCTCTAAACTTTCAGCTCATACAAGGAGAAGACTGATCAGAGATGCAGCCAAGAGGCCCATGATCACTCTGGATGAACTGCAGAGATCTACAGCTGAGGTGGGATACTCTGTCCATAGGACAACAATCAGTCGTATATTGCACAAATCTGGCCTTTATGGAAGAGTGGCAAGAAGAAAGCCATTTCTTAAAGATATCCATAAAAAGTGTTGTTTAAAGTTTGCCACAAGCCACCTGGGAGACACACCAAACATGTGGAAGAAGGTGCTCTGGTCAGATGAAACCAAAATGGAACTTTTTGGCAACAATGCAAAACGTTATGTTTGGCGTAAAAGCAACACAGCTGAACACACCATCCCAACTGTCAAACATGGTGGTGGCAGCATCATGGTTTTGGCCTGCTTTTCTTCAGCAGGGACAGGGAAGATGGTTAAAATTGATGGGAAGATGGATGGGGCCAAATACAGGACCATTCTGGAAGAAAACCTGATGGAGTCTGCAAAAGACCTGAGACTGGGACGGAGATTTGTCTTCCAACAAGACAATGATCCAAAACATAAAGCAAAATCTACAATGGAATGGTTCAAAAATAAACATATCCAGGTGTTAGAATGGCCAAGTCAAAGTCCAGACCTGAATCCAATCGAGAATCTGTGGAAAGAACTGAAAACTGCTGTTCACAAATGCTCTCCATCCAACCTCACTGAGCTCGAGCTGTTTTGCAAGGAGGAATGGGAAAAAATGTCAGTCTCTCGATGTGCAAAACTGATAGAGACATACCCCAAGCGACTTGAAGCTGTAATCGCAGCAAAAGGTGGGGCTACAAAGTATTAACTTAAGGGGGCTGAATAATTTTGCACGCCCAATTTTTCAGTTTTTGATTTGTTAAAAAAGTTTGAAATATCCAATAAATGTCGTTCCACTTCATGATTGTGTCCCACTTGTTGTTGATTCTTCACAAAAAAATACAGTTTTATATCTTTATGTTTGAAGCCTGAAATGTGGCAAAAGGACGCAAAGTTCAAGGGGGCCGAATACTTTCGCAAGGCACTGTATATAAACCCTGGATTGCTGATGCTATGTATTGACCATTGAGAGGCTTTGACGCCACCGGTCGGCCATATTGGCACTCTGCTCCTGTAGGAGCAGTCCTCCATAGGAATGAATAGAACTCTACAGTATTTTAAAGAAATGTTTCAAGGACAAAATTACATGTATTTAAGTATTTCTTTGTTGTAGTGGGGACAGTAACATTAGTAAGATCCCCAAAAATATACTTAAATTAAAATTTTTATTCTTACATTTAGTTCACACAATATAATTTAAAGTATGCATTTAAGGTGCCTGTAATATAATACATGTGGCAAAAACGAATGAGGACATTAACAAATACATTTCTATAGCTTTTAAAATATGTTTTACACTGGTGGGGATGCCAAGATGGAGGCAGGGTGGCTTTAACACAGCTCCCCCTATCAGTCATCTAGTGTATATATACATATTTGGTTTAGACAGGCAGCCTAATTATGATATTCTTTTCACTAATAGGTCTTTTGACCAATCACATCAGCTCTGAAAAAGATCTGATGTGAAAAGATCAGATGTGATTGGTCAAAATACCAATTATTGGAAAAATATCAGAATTGGGCTGCCTGTCTAAACACAGACTTAGTAGGTGACAATGGAACAAGCATCACACACATCATTACATGCTGTATGTAGCCTTGGTCGGCACACCACATAGTAGTAGGCTGTAAAAACGTAGCGCGGCTTCTGAATGGAAGAGGAATTGTGACAAGAAAGACTGCATTTGGAACTTGCATTCACGCCCAAGTTATAGCTGTGAAGACAGATGGCGTTGCCATGCCAACCATGCGCAGAATCGGGCGCGCTTCACCCGGCCTTGTTAGCTCACTGCTCTCTACCACCCAGGAAGTCCCTCACATATGAGGAAGCAGAGGTTTATTTACATATCCTCAGCTCACCAAGACTGACACTAGGCTATAAATAGCTCTACTGGACCTCTTCACTGAAATGCAGGGGAGAGGGTGGGAGGGGAAGGGAAGAGGGAAAGAATCCGAATGAAGGCGATTCCCACTCCAATTCATGACCTTTCGAACCGATGGGGAGAGGAGTGCAATGCTATCAGATCACTGGCTCTAAATTTGAAATGGATAATATTGCATAAGTGAATGTTTGATATGACGTCGTAGTCTTGACGGGCCTATTGCAACCATCGATGGCCACCAGAATATCGCCAGCTCATCTCTCGTTAAACCATCAATACACGCTAAATTCACCCGCACAGTTGATCTCAAAATGCAACCATTGTTGGTCAACACATTACCGTTCCCTAAAAGATCATTTCGGTGTTACCTTAGTCCTGCTTGCTACCAAAGTCATTCAAATCCTTGGAATAAACAAACTCTTCTTTGTTTTTGTTTTGGAGGACTGAAGGGGAAGAGATGCTCAAATTGAGCTAAATCTAAGAAGAGAAATTTGCTCCCAGACTGGCCTAATTCAAACAACATTTGTATGCGGAGTTCACTTAGGTGAGGAGACTATAATTGACTAGTCTGAAGCACAAAGTACATTCACATCCCCTTCCCTAGTCAATCCTTCATCCCATTCTTAGGAATTCTCCAAGGGAAGTCTTCCATCCCTAGTGACTTTAAATGCTCTGAATCCGAACCCCAGAAGAGATGGCCCCAAGATCTTACTTTCTATCCCTTCCATCCCCAAATAATCCATATTTTACTGGCTCTTCAGAACACTGTGTTCCAAGTACAAAGACAGGACAGCAGGGATCGTTTAACACTTGATCCGATGTTCAAAACCACAGACTTTCCATAGAAGTGAGCCAAGCTAAGGCCAATGCAGAACTGCCGGCCTGCTGAACAGAACAGAGGGCTGGAAGATAGACTATAAATATACTTTAGGGGGGGATTAAATCTAGTCATCATACAGCGTACTTTAAACTAAAGTAACAGCTTTTTGAACGGAGTAAACATTTGCTTATTTGATTGATGCTCAATGATTCACACAACAATGTATTTCTCGCTAGAGGAATTGTGTTTAGTCTTATTGTCTGAGAATTTAGCCAAACATCCTATAGAGTTGGTAGTGGATAGGCTACATCTGATGTGAAAACTTCAGTGTAAATCTCTGCTCCCTGTGGATGTCTGAGATGTGACTGTTTACATGCGAGACAATTATGCTCAATTGTGCGTTTGTTTGATGTTGATGATAATGTGTTTTTTCCTGTGTTCCAAATACGCCAGATATTGTTGTTGTGGGTGAAGGCCAGAGGGAGGTGCTCATTTTGGAAGTGGGTTGCTCATTTGATTGTTACATGGAGCAGGCCTTTGCTGAAAGGCTTCTTAAATACCAGCCCCTCTTTCACGCTTGGACAGCCTTGGATATACTTGCAAGTTGGTGGCACTGATATTTGGCAGTCTTGGCCACGTAGGTAGGCTTACGGTACGTGGCCTTCACATTGCCGGCCTGTCTGAGACAAAAGCAAAGCAACTGGCAAGGTACTTCTCTGTTTCAGCCAATATTGGCAACCTAGCTTTGTGGAGAAAGTGTTTTTTTTTGTATCCTTAAGTTTCCTTGTATTCAATACCTTTGACGTGTGTAAATCTTTCTTGATGTAATGTGATTTGTGGATTCAAGTAAAGTATTTAAAATGTGTGTGTGTGTGTGTGTGTGTGTGTGTGTGTGTGTGTGTGTGTGTGTGTGTGTGTGTGGATGATCCACCCTGCGGGGAAAATCATCACGGCTTGTGCACACAGTACCCAGAGTTCCCCTGGGGGAGTGTGAGTGAGGCCACACTGACGAGATGCACACTGACTGCTTGTGAGGAACCTGGGAGCCCAGTCATGTGACCACACAAACACACACAGACACACCCACACCCCTCACACATACAGTACATATATGTACCAACACACACACATTTACATTAACACACATGCAGACATACACACACACACCCTCACACACCACATACACACACCAGCAAAAACACTCACACACACATTTACATTAACACACACAACCCAGTACCCAGCCGTCTATCCGTCACCCAGGGAAGAAGAGTATAGAGGCTAGTTTTCTATGAATATACAAAACCATCAAACCCTTACCACAACACTTCTATCAGTGAATAGGACTGTGGAATTATAACAAGGTAGACGAGTCGGCTTGGGAGGCTATGGTCAAAAAAGAGGCACAAGAGGGCGAAATCTCAAATGTCACTTGGTGAAAACAGCCATAGATGTAGAAGCGATAAAGAGGCAAGGGCTTCTGTGTGTCCACAGAAGCCCTGGTACACACTCACACGCACATTCTCTCTCTCTCTCACACACACACACACACACACACGCACACACACACACACACACACACACACACACACACACACACACACACACACACACACACACACGGCGTCTGTAGCCGACTAGGCCGCTGTTTGTGACGCCTGACACTGAGTGGAAAGGACAGAAGCAAATAATGTCTGCTCCCGTTAGCTTCTCTTCCCCGAGGGCCTGCAGGAGCCTTTAAAGGGCCAAACACTGGCACAGCACACACACAGTGGCACACATACACAAACACGCAAATTAACACACATGCATACACAAACCCACATACATGCCCACACACACACGCACACACACACACACACACGCACACACACAAACATACACACCTATATACATACACACACATGCACACACACACACACGCACACACACACACACACACACACACACACACACACACACACACACACACACACACACACACACACACACACACACACACACACACACACACACACACACACACACACACACACACACACACACACACACACACACACACAGGGAGAATATGTCCCATGCCAAAAGGGAGAAACCTTGCTATCCTAAACATTGCTAGCATTTGTTTGTGTTCAGAATGTTATACTTATATTCTATTTAGTGGACAAAGTCAGTAGGAAAGAGAATGAATGGAAATGAACAAGCGCAATCTTGTTAAAATGCCTACTCCAGCCCATTGTATTTCATAGGACAGACCTAATAGACTTCCCCATGGCTAGTTATAGTCCCTCCCCTCAGGAAGGACCCTGACTGAAGGGTGTCTTTGGCTGTGCCAGTGTGGAGCAGCAGCAGCAGCAGCATCAGCTAGCTCCTCTCTCTCCACCTGTCATCCTCATCGCTCTGCCCCCGCGTCTCCCAACCTGCTCCTGCCACACGGAGAAACATTGTTGCTGTGGCAACGGCCGCCTGGGGGATCACACTTTTGTTTCCTCTTCTCATCCCCCTCTCTCTTGCTCTCTCTCATCCCCCTTTCTCTCTCTCTCTCTCTCTCTAACCCCCCCCCCCCCTCTCTCTCTCTCTCTCTCATCCCCCTCTCTCTCCCTCTTGCTCTCTCTCTCTCTCTCTCTCTCTCTCTCATCCCCCCTTTATCTCTCTCTCTCTCTCTCTCTCTCTCTCTCGCTCTCTTTCCTCTGATCCATTATTGATCTTAAAGGTAGACTCAGTGAAATGACGTTGCCATGAGCAGCACCGCAGATATTGAGATGGGAGTGATGCAGGACTTCACTCTCACACAGTCAAATACAGCATCTGAGCATGTGCACAGGTTCACTTCAGGCTGTACACAGCGTGGTACCCAGGGTACCAAAACAGCGGAGAAGTTGAGCCTCGTGCTTCAACGCTCTTAGTTGTTGCGGAAATTGACCCAATATGCTGTTTACTTTTTGCATCTGCCTCATTTCGCTGAGTCTACTTTGAACGAAAACACACAAATGTACATTATTTCAGCTTAGCATGCTAGTGGGAATGTCCAGTGTATTCATTGTGGCGATGCTAGGATCCAAACAAAACACACCAACATTCATAACATACATGACTATTCTGTGTGTTTACTTCAAAGACAATTAATGGCCACAGCCTTTTTGGCCAAGATGCACATTGGATTGTCTCCTGCTGCTTTCCGTTGAGGTCACAGATATGATCAGAGTACTGCTTGGCCATTCATTCGCAGCATTGTCATGTCAGCTGACATTTCAGGGTCAGAAGAGCATGTCAGGCCGTGCCACTGTGCTGTTCGCTCCTTTCATCCACGGGGAGTCTGTGTGTGTGTGTGTGTACCTGAATCATAAGTGTGTGTGTGCGTTTTAGCCGTGTGTGTACCTTCCAATATCCAACCTCTAACAGCAGTCTATATTTGTCTACAGTGTATGTCCACTCAGCCCAAGATTACATACATACAACAACATGCACATGAATGTGGATATTCAGCTAATGTGGATATACAGCTAATGTCCCAATACATAGTAGCTAGTCCACACATAATGCCAAATCATGAATTGGGGACCAGGCAGGGGATTGATGTGTGCAGCTCATTGAGGAGTAACCATGAGATATGAAGACGATAACTGCACTCACACCACTGGAGCACCAACATATCAAGTGAAATAACTACACCAGAATGTCACCACATGTGAACACCAAGTCTTTCCATTCTGAAGCATTTGATTGTGCTGTGCAGACGATGTCAGCAGGGTAATATTATTCTGGTACAAAACCATACCATTCACGACTGAGCACGTATATGACATCATAGAAGTAAACTGTCAACGGAAGCGACATTGATGTCAAGCCCTCATTTTGGGTCCAAGAGAACACAATAGGAAGTATTTTCTTTCCATTTTGTTCTTGGACTTAAGCCGCGCTGCCCCCTAGTGACCGACCACCGCCAAACACAATGAGGTCATTCGTTAACCCACCCAGAGCCAATTCCAAAGTACAATATTTGGCTAATTGGTCGTCCAAAAGTGTTGTGGCCAGACACACTCTCAGACAGCAAGTGTTACATTTGAATATTCGATGACATTCATCGACATGAAGGAGGGTACACTCTACGTTTTATTGGAAGAGGTACGCGTAATGGACTGTCGCTATGGTTACCTGTGAGGATGTTCTCTGACATCACGTGGGCCTGCACCTCCACGGAGTGTGAAGGAGGGTACACTCTACGTTTTATTGAAAGAGGTACGCGTAATGGACTGTCGCTATGGTTACCTGTGAGGATGTTCTCTGACATCACGTGGGCCTGCACCTCCACGGAGTGTGAAGGAGGGTACACTTTACGTTTTATTGGAAAAGGTACGCGTAATGGACTATCGCTATGGTTACCTGTGAGGATGTTCTCTGACATCACGTGGGCCTGCACCTCCACGGAGTGTGAAGGAGGGTACACTTTACGTTTTATTGGAAGAGGTACGTGTAATGGACTATCGCTATGGTTACCTGTGAGGATGTTCTCTGACATCACGTGGACCTGCACCTCCACGGAGTGTTTGGAGGCGTAGGTGATCTCGGCACTGACATGAGCCACCTCCCCGATGAACATGGGGTACAGGAAGTCGGTACGCTCCACGCGAGCCAGCTGCGCTGCGCAGCGATCCTGAGAGAGAGAGAGAGAGAGAGAGAGAGAGAGAGAGAGAGAGAGAGAGAGAGAGAGAGATGCAATTCAGTCCAGGTTCTGGTTCCCAGCTTTGACAATGGCCAAACATTTCACATCATCTAGGTTAGATATGATCCTTCACAACCCGTGACAATATATAATTATTTATGGCCTGACAAAAAAAAGACACACACTTTCATGGTTATGTTTGGTTGTCTATGTAAGGAGCAAATGGTGTCTTTACCCATTCAAGATATCCATGCAGACGTTCTCAGCCCTGGAGAGCCACCTAGTGGACTGTATAAATATGACAAGGTACTGGGAACGGCTATTTGTGTCCAGTCAATGTTTATTACAATCTCTAGTGCAACGACCAGATACGGACTATCTGCTCAAAACCAGGTAGGTTTACTTACATAACTATTTGAAGAGAATTTGATCATTCGTCCTCCTTGTTTCCCTATTGACAAACCAAAGACCTTCATTCAATTCTACTTTCAAATTGAACTGCATCTCCATGTAGCACTCCCTAGCCTTCTACCCTCTCCTTTTCCCTTTATCATTCACCAGTCAACAACACAAATCTGTCAGGGATCAAGACGCCTTTGCTCTCTCTGATACCAACCAAACCTGTTTTACAGGATACTCCAACCTAAGCAAAAGCCAGCGCAAGAACAAGGCCACTACCGGAGCCAAATCCAAGGCCACACCCAATGCCACATCCAAGGCCATATCCAAGGCCACATCTGGACCGGACAAGAGTTGGTATGAGCAGATTTATGGACAAACCTCCAATAATGTCAAATCAGCAACAACAAAAAAAGAAACGACCTTTCAGTGTCAACTGCGTTTATTTTGAGAAAACTTAACATGTGTAAACATTTGTATGAACATAAAAAGATTCAACAACTGAAACATAAACTGAACAAGTTCCACAGACATGTGGCTAACAGGAATGGAATAACGTGTCCCTGAACGAAGGGGGGTCAAAATCTACAGTGCCTTGCGAAAGTATTCGGCCCCCTTGAACTTTGCGACCTTTTGCCACATTTCAGGCTTCAAACATAAAGATATAAAACTGTATTTTTTTGTGAAGAATCAACAACAAGTGGGACACAATCATGAAGTGGAACGACATTTATTGGATATTTCAAACTTTTTTAACAAATCAAAAACTGAACAATTGGGCGTGCAAAATTATTCAGCCCCCTTAAGTTAATACTTTGTAGCGCCACCTTTTGCTGCGATTACAGCTGTAAGTCGCTTGGGGTATGTCTCTATCAGTTTTGCACATCGAGAGACTGACATTTTTCCCATTCCTCCTTGCAAAACAGCTCGAGCTCAGTGAGGTTGGATGGAGAGCATTTGTGAACAGCAGTTTTCAGTTCTTTCCACAGATTCTCGATTGGATTCAGGTCTGGACTTTGACTTGGCCATTCTAACACCTGGATATGTTTATTTTTGAACCATTCCATTGTAGATTTTGCTTTATGTTTTGGATCATTGTCTTGTTAGAAGACAAATCTCCATCCCAGTCTCAGGTCTTTTGCAGACTCCATCAGGTTTTCTTCCAGAATGGTCCTGTATTTGGCCCCATCCATCTTCCCATCAATTTTAACCATCTTCCCTGTCCCTGCTGAAGAAAAGCAGGTCCAAACCATGATGCTGCCACCACCATGTTTGACACTGGGGATGGTGTGTTCAGCTGTGTTGCTTTTACGCCAAACATAACGTTTTGCATTGTTGCCAAAAAGTTCAATTTTGGTTTCATCTGACCAGAGCACCTTCTTCCACATGTTTGGTGTGTCTCCCAGGTGGCTTGTGGCAAACTTTAAATGACACTTTTTATGGATATCTTTAAGAAATGGCTTTCTTCTTGCCACGCTTCCATAAAGGCCAGATTTGTGCAATATACGACTGATTGTTGTCCTATGGACAGAGTCTCCCACCTCTGCTGTAGATCTCTGCAGTTCATCCAGAGTGATCATGGGCCTCTTGGCTGCATCTCTGATCAGTCTTCTCCTTGTATGAGCTGAAAGTTTAGAGGGACGGCCAGGTCTTGGTAGATTTGCAGTGGTCTGATACTCCTTCCATTTCAATATTATCGCTTGCACAGTGCTCCTTGGGATGTTTAAAGCTTGGGAAATATTTTTGTATCCAAATCCGGCTTTAAACTTCTTCACAACAGTATCTCGGACCTGCCTGGTGTGTTCCTTGTTCTTCATGATGCTCTCTGCGCTTTTGACGGACCTCTGAGACTATCAGAGTGCAGGTGCATTTATTCTGAGACTTGATTACACACAGGTGAATTTTATTTATCATCATTAGTCATTTAGGTCAACATTGGATCATTCAGAGATCCTCACTGAACTTCTGGAGAGAGTTTGCTGCACTGAAAGTAAAGGGGCTGAATAATTTTGCACGCCCAATTTTTCAGTTTTTGATTTGTTAAAAAAGTTTGAAATATCCAATAAATGTCGTTCCACTTCATGATTGTGTCCCACTTGTTGTTGATTCTTCACAAAAAAATACAGTTTTATATATTTATGTTTGAAGCCTGAAATGTGGAAAAAGGTCAAAGTTCAAGGGGGCCGAATACTTTCGCAAGGCACTGTAAATGAACAGTCAGTATCTGGTGTGGCCACCATCTGCATTAAGTACTGCAGTGCATCACCTCCTCATGGACTGCACCAGATTTGCCAGTTCTTGCTCTGAGATGTTACCCCACAGTTCCACCAAGGCACCTGTAAGTTCCTGGACATGTCTGGGGGGAATGGCCCTAGCCCTCATCCTCCGATCCAACAGGTCCCAGACGTGCTCAATGGGACTGAGATCCGGGCTCTTCGCTGGCCATGGGAAAACTAACATTCCTGTCTTGCAGGAAATCACGCACAGACTGAGCAGTATGGCTCGTGGCATTGTCATGCTGGAGAGTCATGCCAGGATGAGCCTGCAGGAAGGGTACCACATGAGGGAGGAGGATGTCTTCCCTGTAACGCACAGCATTGAGATTGCCTGCAATGACAACAAGCTCAGTCCGATGATGCTGTGACACACCGCCCAAGACCATGATGGAAACTCCACCTCTAAATCGATCCCACTCCAGTGTACAGGCCTCGGTGTAACGCTAATTTCTTCAACGATAAACGTGAATCCAACCATCACCTCTGGTGAGACAAAACCGCGACTTGTCAGTGAAGGGCACTTTTTGCAGGCCTACAAGCTCTCAGTCCAGCCTCTCAGCCTATTGCGGACAGTCTGAGCATTTATGGAGGGATTGTGCGTTCCTGGTGTAACTCGGGCAGTTGTTGTTGCCATCCTGTACATGTCCTGCAAGTGTGATATTCAAATGTACCGATCCTGTGCAGGTGTTGTTACACGTGGTCTGCCACTGCGAGGACAATCAGCTGTCCATCCTGTCTCCCTGTAGCGCTGTCTTAGGTGTCTCACAGTACGGACATTGCAATTTATTGCCCTGGCCACATCTGCAGTCCTCATGCCTCCTTGCAGCATGCCTAAGGCACGTTCACACAGATGAGCAGGCACCATGGGCATCTTTCTTTTGGTGTTTTTCAGAGTCAGTAGAAAGGCCTCTTTAGTGTCCTAAGTTTTCATAACTGTGACCTTAATTGCCTACCGTCTGTAAGCTGTTAGTGTCTTAACGACCGTTTCATAGGTGCATGTTCATGAATTGTTTATGGTTCATTGAACAAGCATGGGAAACAGTGTTTAAACCCTTTACAATGAAGATCTGTGAAGTTATTTGGATTTTTACGAATTATCTTTGAAAGACAGGGTCCTGAAAAAGGGACGTTTCTTTTTTTGTTGAGTTTAGAAGCATTGACTTCTAAATGAGCCTTTCTCCTATGCTCAGATTATGCCAGCAATGACACGTTACATTAACACGCTCAAATATTGGCCCTTCCCAATTCTTTAGAAATGCATCTAGACGAAGATTCATTCAAAGTCTGCTCTGCATTCTTTACCTGGGTTAAACAATGTGGAGTATTAAGATATGGCCCTCAAGGAAGGGAGGAAGGAACGGATGCATGTTAACAGTATTGGGACACAGCCATTTTCTTTCAAACACACCCACACCTACACACACATTCATACATACACACAGTCGTTTTGTCTGGGCAGATGATGTGATGTTAATTAGAGGGACAGGTTCAGTTACAGTATGTGAGGAATGTTGGAGTGCCCTGAAAATGAAACCGGAGGCCATCTTATCTCTCATAGAGGAACACCATGTGACCACTAACACAGCACACACCCCAATGAGCTTTGGGGGACTCCAACCCTTATCGAGGGGGTTGGGATCCCCCCAGAGGTCGGGCCCCCCAGATAGCATATAAACACGTCAAAAGCCATGAACTGAATGTTTAGAATTACAGTAAATTAGCTTTAAAACTGCAAAATATTCTCTCAGTCTCATGGCAAAATGTTTAGAATAGCAGAAAATAGCAGGAGATTCTTGATAAATATTGGCTTTTAAATATTATTCATTTCCATGTCGGCTCTTCGCTTGGAAATGTCCTTGTCTGGAGCAAAGGATCTCAATTTCAAACTCTCCAAAAAAGTGTTTAAAATGAAAGAAAACTGGCAATAATGGATATTAACTGGAAAATTATCTTATGTAGTTTCTTGCAATAGCCCTCTGTGACTTTAAATAATATTTCTCTCAAAACTGCGATTCCCAAAAGATGTGTCCGGAGATTTGGTCAACTCTGTCAGATTTGTTTAAAATGCTGAATGAATCAGGAATGAGCAGGGCCAGCTATACCATAAGGACCCCGTATTCATGTCCTCATTACATGTAGTGCCACGAGATCACTAATGGTCTGTAAAGTTCTCTACTTTTGATAGATTTAAACAAACAATATTGGAATCTCCATGGTCACAACTATAAACTGTCAACTCCTTCTGTATAATAGATTACGATATAATATGAATTTTGGTTCAAATATGTTACATTTAATTAGGTTTTAGAGTCGTAAGCAACTGAGGAAAAACCAAATTGCTTCTGTGTATACAAACTTGAAATAGGAAGAAAATGTTTTTAGAGGTTTTTAGAGGTCGACCGATTATGATTTTTCAACGCCGATACCGATACCGAATATTGGAGGGCCAAAAAAAGCCGATACCGATACCGAATATTGGAGGGCCAAAAAAAGCCGATACCGATACCGAATATTGGAGGGCCAAAAAAAGCCGATACCGATACCGAATATTGGAGGGCCAAAAAAAGCCGATACCGATACCGAATATTGGAGGGCCAAAAAAAGCCGATACCGATACCGAATATTGGAGGGCCAAAAAAATTGTCTTTATTTATTTGTAATAATGACAATTACAACAATACTGAATGAACACTTATTTTAACTTAATATAATACATCATTAAAAATCTATTTAGCCTCAAATAAATAATGAAACATGTTCAATTTGATTTAAATAAAGCAAAAACAAAGTCTTGGAGGAGAAAGTAAAAGTGCAATATGTGCCATGTAAAAAAGCTAACGTTTAAGTTCCTCGCTCAGAACATGAGAACATATGAAAGTTGGTGGATCCTTTTAACATGAGACTTCAGTATTCCAAGGTTGTAGGTTGTAGTTAATATAGTATTTATAGGACTATTTTTCTCTATGCCATTTGTATTTCATATACAGTGAGGGAAAAAAGTATTTGATCCCCTGCTGATTTTGTACGTTTGCCCACTGACAAAGAAATTATCAGTCTATAATTTTAATGGTAGGTTTATTTGAACAGTGAGAGACAGAATATGTCAGAATGCTGTTCATCGACTGCAGCTCCGCATTTAACACCATAGTGCCCTCCCTGTGCAACTGGGTACTGGACTTCCTGACGGGCCACCCCCAGGTGGTGAGGGTAGGCAACAACATCTCCACCCCGCTGATCCTCAACACTGGGGCCCCACAAGGGTGCGTTCTGAGCCCTCTCCTGTACTCCCTGTTCACCCACGACTGCGTGGCCACGCACGCCTCCAACTCAATCATCAAGTTTGCGGACGACACAACAGTGGTAGGCTTGATTACCAACAACGAAGAGACGGCCTACAGGGAGGAGGTGAGGGCCCTCGGAGTGTGGTGTCAGGAAAATAACCTCACACTCAACGTCAACAAAACTAAGGAGATGATTGTGGACTTCAGGAAACAGCAGAGGGAACACCCCCCTATCCATATCGATGGAACAGTAGTGGAGAGGGTAGTAAGTTTTAAGTTCCTCGGCGTACACATCACAGGCAAACTGAATTGGTCCACCCACACAGACAGCATCGTGAAGAAGGCGCAGCAGCGCCTCTTCAACCTCAGGAGGCTGAAGAAATTCGGCTTGTCACCAAAAGCACTCACAAACTTCTACAGATGCACAATCGAGAGCATCCTTTCGGGCTGTATCACCACCTGGTACGGCAACTGCTCCGCCCACAACCATAAGGCTCTCCTCCAGAGGGTAGTGAGGTCTGCACAACGCATCACCGGGGGCAAACTACCTGCCTTCCAGGACACCTACACCACCCGATGTCACAGGAAGGCCATAAAGATCATCAAGGACATCAACCACCCGAGCCACTGCCTGTTCACCCCGCTATCATCCAGAAGGCGAGGTCAATACAGGTGCATCAAAGCTGGGACCGAGAGACTGAAAAACAGCTTCTATCTCAAGGCCATCAGACTGTTAAACAGCCACCACTAACATCGAGTGGCTGCTGCCAACACACTGACTCAACTCCAGCCACTTTAATAATGGGAATTGATGGGAAATGATGTAAAATATATCACTAGCCACTTTAAACAATGCTACCTAATATAATGTTTACATACCCTACATTATTAATCTCATATGTATACGTATATACTGTACTCTATATCATCTACTGCATCTTTATGTAATACATGTATCACTAGCCACTTTAATTATGCCACTTTGTTTACATACTCATCTCATATGTATATACTGTACTCAATACCATCTTGCCTATGCTGCTCTGTACCATCACTCATTCATATATCTTTATGTACATATTCTTTATCCCCTTACACTTGTGTCTATAAGGTAGTAGTTTTGGAATTGTTAGCTAGATTACTTGTTGGTTATTACTGCATTGTCGGAAATAGAAGCACAAGCATTTCGCTACACTCGCATTAACATCTGCTAACCATGTGTATGTGACAAATACAATTTGATTTGATTTGATTTGATAACAACAACAAAATCCAGAAAAAAATGTTATAAATTGATTTGCATTTTAATGAGGGAAATAAGTATTTGACCCCTCTGCAAAACCTGACTTAGTACTTGGTGGCAAAACCCTTGTTGGCAATCCCAGAGGTCAGATGTTTCTTGTAGTTGGCCACCAGTTTGCACACATCTCATGAGGGATTTTGTCCCACTCCTCTTTGCAGATCTTCTCCAAGTCATTAAGGTTTCAAGGCTGACGTTTGGCAACTCGAACCTTCAGCTCCCTCCACAGATTTTCTGTGGGATTAAGGTCTGGAGACTGGCTAGGCCACTCCAGGACCTTGATTTGCTTCTTCTTGAGCCACTCCTTTGTTGCCTTGGCCGTGTGTTTTGGGTCATTGTCATGCTGGAATACCCATCCATGACACATGTTCAATGCACTGGCTGAGGGAAGGAGGTTCTCACCCAAGATTTGATGGTACATGGCCCCGTCCATCGTCCCTTTGATGCGGTGAAGTTGTCCTGTCCCCTTAGCAGTAAAACACCCCCAAAGCATAATGTTTCCACCTCCATGTTTGACGGTGGGGATGGTGTTCTTGGGGTCATAGGCAGCATTCCTCCTCCTCCAAACACAGCGAGTTGAGTTGATGCCAAAGAGCTCCATTTTGGTCTCATCTGACCACAACACTTTCACCCAGGTTGTCCTCTGAATCATTCAGATGTTCATTGGCAAACTTCAGACGGGCATGTATATGTTCTTTCTTGAGCAGGGGGGCCTTGTGGGCGCTGCAGGATTTCAGTCCTTCATAGCGTAGTGTGTTACCAATTGTTTTCTTGGTGACTATGGTCCCAGCTGCCTTGAGATCATTGACAAGATCCTCCCGTGTAGTTCTGGGCTGATTCCTCACCGTTCTCATAATCATTGCAACTCCACAAGGTGAGATCTTGCATGGAGCCCCAGGCCAAGGGAGATTGACAGTTATTTTGTGTTTCTTCCATTTGCGAATAATCGCACCAACTGTTGTCACCTTCTCACCAAGCTGCTTGGCGATGGTCTTGTAGCCCATTCCAGTCTTGTGTAGGTCTACCATCTTGTCCCTGACATCCTTGGAGAGCTCTTTGGTCTTGGCCATGGTGGAGAGTTTGGAATCTGATTGATTGATTGCTTCTGTGGACAGGTGTCTTTTATACAGGTAACAAACTGAGATTAGGAGCACTCCCTTTAAGAGTGTGCCCCTAATCTCAGCTCGTTACCTGTATAAAAGACACCTTGGAGCCAGAAATCTTTCTGATTGAGGGGGTCAAATAATTATTTTCCTCATTAAAATGCAAATCAATTTATAACATTTTTGACATGCGTTTTTCTGGATTTTGTTGTTGTTATTCTGTCTCTCACTGTTCAAATGAACCTACCATTAAAATTATAGACTGATCATTTCTTTGTCAGTGGGCAAACGTACAAAATCAGCAGGGGATCAAATACTTTTTTCCTTCACTGTACCTTTGACTATTGGATGTTCTTATAGGCACTTTAGTATTGCCAGTGTAACAATATAGCTTGCGTCCCTCTCCTCGCCCCTACCTGGGCTCGAACCAGGAACACATCGACAACAGCCACCCTCAAAGCATCGTTACCCATCGCTCCACAAAAGCCGTGGCCCTTGCAGAGCAAGGGGAACAACTACTCCAAGTCTCAGAGCGAGTGACGTTTGAAACACTATTAGCGCGCACCCCGCTAACTAGTTAGCCATTTCACATCGGTTACACCAGCCTAATCTCGGGAGTTGTTAGTTTTGAAGTCATAAACAGCGCAATACTTGAAGCATTGCGAAGAGCTGCTGGCAAATGCACAAAAGTGCTGTTTGAATGAATGCTTACGAGCCTGCTGCTGCCTACGACCGCTCAGTCAGACTGCTTTATCAAATATCAAATCATAGACTTAATTATAACATAATAACACACAGAAATACAAGCCTTTGGTCATTAATATGGTCGAATCCAGAAACTATCATTTCGAAAACACAACGTTTATTATTTCAGTGAAATACGGAACCATTCGGTATTTTATCTAACGGGTGGCATCCCTAAGTCTAAATATTCCTGTTACATTGTACAACCTTCAATGTTATGTCATAATTACGTAAAATTCTGGCAAATTAGTTCGCCAGGCTGCCCAAACTGTTGCATATACCCTGACTCTGCGTGCAATGAACGCAAGAGAAGTGACACAATTTCACCTGGTTAATATTGCCTGCTAACCTGGATTTCTTTTAGCTAAATATGCAGGTTTAAAAATATATACTTCTGTGTATTGATTTTAAGAAAGGCATTGTTGTTTATGGTTAGGTACATTCGTGCAACGATTGTGCTTTTTTCGCAAATGCGCTTTTGTTAAATCATCCCCCTGTGTTGCATCGATTATATGCAACACAGGACACGCTAGATAAACTAGTAATATCATCAACCATGTGTAGTTAACTAGTGATTATGATTGATTGATTGATTGTTTTTTCTAAGATAAGTTTAATGCTAGCTAGCAACTTACCTTGGCTTCTTACTGCATTTGCGTAACAGGCAGGCTCCTCGTGGAGTGCAATGTAATCTGGTGGTTAGAGCGTTGGACTAGTTAACTGTAAGGTTGCAAGATTGAATCCCGGAGCTGACAAGGTAAAAATCTGTCGTTCTGCCCCTCAACAAGGCAGTTAATTTCTTGGTGACAGGTGGGCAGTATTGAGTAGCTTGGATGAATAAGGTGCCCAGAGTAAACTGCTTGCTACTCTGTCCCAGATGCTAATATATGCATATTATTAGTAGTATTGGATAGAAAACACTCTGAAGTTTCTAAAATGTTTGAATGATGTCTGTGGGTATAACAGAACTCATATGGCAGGCGAAAACCTGAGAAAAATCCAACCAGGAAGTGGGAAATCTGAGGCTTATAGTTTTTTAACTCAGTCCCTATTGTAGATATGGGACCGAATGGGACCGAATGAGAGAGCAATGAGTCAGGTGTCTGGCAGAGTGCCACAGGCTCGTATTGCGCGGTCACGAGAGAGTTAGCTCTCGTTCCATTGCTTTTCTACAGACATAGGAATTCTCTGGTTGGAAAATTATTGAAGATTTATGATAAAAACATCCTAAACATCCTAAAGATTGATTCCATACTTAGTTTGACAAGTTTCTACGTCCGACGTTCGGCTGGACCTGAATGCGCTTTTGGATTTGTTCACCAAACGCCCTAACAAAATAAGCTATTTGTACATAAATTATGGACTTTATCGAATAAATCAAACATTTATGGTGGAACTGGGATTCCTGGGAGTGCATTCTGATGAAGATCATCAAAGGTAAGTGAATATTTATAATGCTATTTCTGACTAATGTTGACTACCCAATTTGGCGGATATCTTTTTGGCTGCTTTGTTGTCTGAACGCTGTACTCAGATTATTGCATGGTCTGCTTTTTCCGTAAAGTTTTTTTTTAATCTGACACAGCGGTTGCATTAAGGAGAAGTATATCTCTAATTCCATGTATAACACTTGTATTTTCATCAACATTTATGTAAATAGTATTTCTGTAAATTGACGTGGCTCTCTGCAAGGTCACTGCATGCGCCAATGTAAAATTAGATTTTTGGATATAAATATGCACTTTATCGAACAAAACATACATGTATTGTGTAACATGAAGTCCTATGAGTGTCATCTGACGAAAGTCATCAAAGTTTAGTGATTAATTTTATCTCTATTTGTGCTATTTGTGACTCCTCTCTTTGGCTGGAAAAATGGCTGAATTATTCTGTGAGTTGGTGGTGACCTAACATAATCGTTTGTGGTGCTTTCGTTGTAAAGCCTATTTGAAATCAGACACTGTGGTGGGATTAACAACAAGATTACCTTTAAACGGTATGAAATACATGTATGTTTGAGGAATTTTAATTATGAGATTTTTGTTGTTTTGAATTTGGCGCCCTGCACTTTCACTGGCTGTTGGCGGGGTGGGACGCTACCATCCCACATATCCCAGAGAGGTTAACCCACCATTCCTAGGCCGTCATTGAAAATAAGAATGTGTTCTTAACTGACTTGCCTAGTTCAATAAAGGTGTAAGAAAAAACACAAAAAACAAACCGGCCAAATCGGTGTCCAAAAATACAGATTTCCGATTGTTATGAAAACTTGAATTAATCGACCATTCCGATTAATCGGTCGACCTCTACTGGACACATGGGCATAAAAACAGTATCCACGAGTTCATCTAACTCTGGGGAAGAAGATAAAGGGTATTTTTGCAAAAATCCCAAAGTATCCCTTTAAGACAAATATTTGTGGGGGAAAAGTTGAGATTGTTCCTGTCTTCCAAGAATCCCTGAGCTCATTTTCTCTCAGCATCATGGCAAAATGTGTAAAATAGTAATAATAATAATGCTCTTATAAAAATGTCACTGCATGTGATGCAGATGATTGTAATTACTAAAACATGTTCAGAATGTGCTAAGAATGTATAAGACAATACCATGAGGATGCAAATCAAAAGGAAGCTACTGGTGAAACTGACGAGGTACGTACAGCTCAGGTGAAGTAGACTCTAAGACAGGGATGGGGCTTCTTATTGAAAAGCAGAGGGCAGGTGTGGTATGTGCAGGCTTTCATTCTAGCCAAGCAGTAAGACGACAGATTATATTAATAAAACTGCAATTGAGGAACATTTTGCCTACAGATATGCTGGTAGTGCAAGCACTATAAAATATAAACTTAGGGCTAACATTTCACAGCTTTAGCAGCCAATGCTTGTTCCTGGTGCAAATCAGTCACACACACTCTACCCAGTTCCGCACAGGCACACACGTACCCCAGGCTGCGTGTTGCAGTGGCGTGTTCCTATGATGCATCCAGCTTCCTCAATCATCTTCAGGATGGTGCCACCATGCACGTTGCCCACTATGTTGGCATCATCGGGACGCATGATCCTGGCACAGACAGAAATGGACAGCATCACAAATTAGCATTCAGAATAGAAGAATACAATGGTTTACTGTTCTCAAATGAGGAAGTTCTCTTCACTGCCTCCTACATAGGTACATGAATTGCACCAGTACAGTTGCAGTAACATCTATAGGTGACAGTCTCAATAAGAAGGTTAGATCAACTGATCAGTAGACAGGTAGGTACTGTCGACAAAAGAGCAATGCTACAGTTTTTTTCGGTAACTTTCCCCAGAGCTTTTCTTGGTGCTACATTCATCATTAGATCCCACTTCGTCAGCTGTTTCCCCAAAACCATTTTCTGCACTATAAATAAAGTATAGTAACTCTCTCTCTCTCTCTCTCTCTGTGAATGTTGATGCATTAGTTAAATATGAGGTGAAGTTAAAATAGTTTTTTTTATTGAAAGTTTTTTGTAGCTAGAGGAATACAAAAGCCATTCTGTACAAACATTCATACACGCATTTGAATACTTTGTTTGGATCTAGAATGAACCAAATGGAGTACAAAGGGAGTACAAATATTTTTTCATTCACACATTCTTGGTTCAATAATCATAAATCATTCTTATCAGTTTCATAATCAGAATGTTATATTTGTATAAATATTTTGATCAATGCTTTTTATGTTTTGTTTTTTGGTATGCCAGCGTTCCACGACCCTCACACGCGCGCGCGCACACACGCACACACACACACACACACACACACACACACACACACACACACACACACACACACACACACACACACACACACACACACACACACACACACACACACACACACACACACACAAACAGCTCTCTCAGCTATTAATCATAGAAGTTACAAGGCAAATCTCCACTATTTCTGGCCAGATGGACTGAGCTTCTCTGTCTCCCAACAAATTTAGAGTATCATAGCAGTTAAGTCAGATTGATCACCCCCATCAGCTGTCCCTAACTAACTGTGGCACGTTTCCTCTTTCTGTTCACAGGCCCCACTGAAGTGTGCTCCTACATTTCCTCTTCCTGTCCACAGGCCTCACTGAAGTGTGCTCCACCTAAAAAGCCATCTACATCACACACCCCAATGAGTTAATGGCCTGCTCTGTTTGAATGTGTCATTAGGACAGTGGGCACACAGACATTATGTAGCGTCAATACACACTGTTCAAGACTCCTGACAAACTCACTCATGCAGATCGTACACATCCATGACCTTACGTATCTACGCACACACACACACACACACACACACACACACACACACACACACACACACACACACACACACACACACACACACACACACACACACACACACACACACACACACACACACGAGCACGCACACACAAACAGATAAGCAACCACAAATAATAGGACAGTCTTATACAAATCCACATTGTGTAAGCCTGCTACTTCTGACAGTAATCTTTAACATTATTTCACAATCATAAATTGACATTTTACATTTTGGTCATTGCAAGTAAAACATTCCTTAATAAATCTGCTATCAGTGAAATCCGTGCCAGTAAGAAGAGCCAAGTGCACTTCCAATTTGTCTCACTTTGATTCATATTCAATGCATGACTGACCACTAAGTAATAGGGAGAAACTAATGACCAATAGCTTGCAATGTTAGAAAATCAGCATTGTAATCACAATGGAGGTTACTGTATACTGAACCTGTCTCTTTACTTAATTAACTGACTAAATGACAAAAGGACACAGGTAGTCTGGCATAACTCACTCAAAGAAGTAGGCTACAAAGCATGATCATGGACTCATGGAAAAAATGTGTGTGTGTGTGTGTGTGTGTGTGTGCGTCAACTCTACCTGCTGAGTTGCTGTTTGGGACCCATCTCCAGTCTGCTGATTGAGGGAAACCTGTGTGCAACCTGTGTGTCTTAACACTCCTGCTGTCTGTCTGTCTATCTGTCTCTACAACCAGTCTGTGACCAGTCCATCAGCCTCTCTGCTTTTCATTCGCTACTCTTCATTCACCACTCATCTCCCTGTTACAACCCACAATGACATCATACTCTGACACCATCACACTGACGCCGCCTCTGTTGTGATTTCCGGACTAACTGGCTTCCTAGCACTCGCGCTACTGCCCATCCCCATGGGACCTTGGCCAATAAGAGCTTCCCTCTCCATGTGGTTGCCATGGCAATTGCCATATTTGGAGAGCAGGACAGAAAATATTGTGGGGAGGTTGAGCTTTCATTTGATCTGGCAATGTAAATGTCATAATCATAGTCATTTTAATAATGAGTTACAGGAAAGAGATGTACGGTATGATTGGCATGTGTAAAGGTAATACAAGAACATCTGTCTGCATTACACTGAGATCAAATGTAATGCATGTGTGTGTGTGTGTGTGTCTGCCTATGTGTGTGTCCAGGGTTTATGATTAACCAGATGAAGCCCAGCACCTCCGTGTCTCTAATCTCAGCATCTCTCTTTTATGACTCGACACAGTGACACACACTTTCCTCCTTCTAACAAAGAACCAAATAGCAAGATCTGGAAACCCGATAGGGACGAGAACCAGTTTGAATCTCTTAGATCAAAGCTATTTTTAAATCCATAGCCATCACGACATTACACATTTTCCCAGGAAAATGCCACTCCAGGGCCCAGTTTTTCAAAGCATTTAATACAGCTCAAAATGATCCTGTGTTGTGTTCAATTCTGTTCCATGTTAAATGTGTATCTCCCTTCTTTTGAAAAGTAACTGCTTAAAAAGTGGAACAAAGTTCTTATGCTATCATTAATCATCCCATGTAGGCTAACCGGTATGACTATAACAGACAATAAGTCAACAGATCAGTGTAGAAAGTGTTCATTAAATCATCGTCAAACGACTATAATGTGGTGCTGATTCTCCTTTCGAAAAATCCATGTCCAGCTGACATGCCACAAGAAGAAACAACAACATGCAAAATACAAAATACAAAACAGTTTACCTAAGAGGCGAATGGCAAACGACCAAACATTTTGCGTGCTTTCGAAAAATCCGTCCTGTCCCATGAAAGTGCATCATTGATGTAATTAAGACATTAAAAGCTGTGGTGCGTCCACAGGTACTACAAGCACATGACTGACTGAGGTTCAGCATCACCAATATTACATCAGGGTCGTGTTCAGTTGGATTTTCTTTTAAATGTTTCTAAACAGAAAATGAAAATTTGCAGTACTTATTGGACAATCCGAGGTAGTCCCTACCAGTTTCAGTCTGTTTTCTTACATTTGATGCCTAATGAACACATCCCTATGTGTTCTCTCAACAGGCCTACCTAGCGAGAGAGGTATCTGTGAAACAAACACACACACAGCTGTTCCTGGCAGCCACTCCACATACACTTTTTTTCCAGTGACGTCTTCTCGATTAATATGGTAAGGGGAATGATTAAGGGGAATGAATAGCTGAAATATACGCGAAATGGCTTAACAGAATGAGCATCTTCAGTGTTAAGATGATACATTGCCTCTTGGAGAGGTTCAAAGTAGTAAGCTGCACCAAATTTCCTGTAAACTAAGTCTGATATTGACAAGAACAGAGAGGTATTGTATGTAAAAAATGCATCATCTACAGTAAACATGCATCCAAAATGTTATCAACAGACCCCTTACCGTGGCAGAGGCTGCAAGGTTGGTTCATACTAGCCTAAAGAAATCAGCGGTCAATTCTATCATTATGACATTTCGCAAAGAAAATAAGTCAGTTTGCAGAATATGCAATATGCTTTACCACAAAATGACATATTTGAATACATGTAAATTCACACAATATAATATACTACGTGTTGTATGTATCTTGTTAGTACCTGTATTCTTATGACGGCACCGGAGAGAATGGCTCCCGTTTTACGCCCTCCTAACCAATTGTGCTATTGTGTGTGTTTTATGGCGTTATCTGCCACTCTCTTATGACCGAAAAGGGCTTCTAGAACTCAGGACACCGATTACTCACCTCGTATTGAAAGTCAATTTTTTCTTTAATGAGTCAGACGAGAGGGATTTCCTCCAGACACCTGACAAGGCCCTCATCCCCGTCATTCGCAGGAGAAAGAGACGGAGATATCGAGGACGAAGGTCGGGTGCCTTGTAAGGATCCGGCGGCAAGTGGGTAATTTGCCTTTACCATCGGTCCTATTAGCCAACGTACAATCATTGGATAATAAAATAGATGAACTACAAGCATGTATATCCTACCAACGGGACTTTAAAAACTGTAATATCTTATGTTTCACCGAGTTGTGGCTGAACAACAACATGAACAACATACAGCTGGCAGGTTATACACTGTATTGGCAGGATAGAACAGTAGCCTCTGGTAAGACAAGGGGTGGCGGTCTATGTATATTTGTAAACAACAGCTGGTGCACGATATCTAAGGAAGTCTTGAGGTTTTGCTCACCTGAGGTAGAGTATCTCATGATAAGCTGTAGAAAACAATATTTACCAAGAGAGTTTTCATCTATATTCTTCGTAGCTGTCTATTTACCACCATAAACCGATGCTGGCCCTGACACCGCACTCAATGAGCTGTATATGGCCATAATCAAACAGGAAAATGCTCATCCAGAGGCGGAGCTCCTAGTGGCAGGGGACTTTAATGCAGGGACACTTAAATCTGTTTACCTCATTTCTACCAGCATGTTAAGTGTGCAGGCAGAGGGGAAAAAACACGAGACCACCTTTACTCCACACAGAGACGCATACAAAGCTCTCCCTCACCCTCTATTTGTCAAATCTGACCATAATTATCCATCATTATATCCTCCTGATTCCTGCTTACAAGCAAAAACTAAAGTAGGAAGAACCAGTGACTCAGTCAATAAAAAAGTGGTCAGATGAAGCAGATGCTAAGCTACAGGAGTGTTTTGCTAGCACAGACTGGGATATGTTCCACGATTCTTCCGATGGCATTGAGCAGTACACCACATCAGTTACTGGCTCCTAAGTCCGTCGATGACGTCGTCCCCACAGTGACTGTACATACATACCCCAACCAGAAGCCATGGATTACAGGCAACATCCGCGCTGAGCTAAAGGGTAGAGCTGCCCCTTTCAAGGAGCGGGACTCAAACCCAGAAGGTTATAAGAAATCCCGCTATGCCCTCCGACGAACCGGCAAAGCAGCAAAGCGTCAATAGGCAAAGCATGAACACAGGACTAAGATCAAATCGTACTACACCGGCTCCGATGCTCGTCGGATATGGCAGGGCTTGAAAACTATTACAGACTACAAAGCGAAGCACAGCCCCGATCTGCCCAGTGACACAAGCCTACCAGATTAGCTAAATTACTTCTGTGCTCGCTTTGAGGCAAGTAACACTGAAGCATGCATGAGCATCAGCTGTTCCAGACGACTGTGTGATCACGCTCTCCAAAGCCGATGTGAGTAAGACCTTTAAACAGGTCAACATTCACAGACACGCAGGGCCAAACGGATTCGCAGGACGTGTACTCCAAGCATGCACTGACCAACTGGCAAGTGTCTTCACTGACATGTTCAAACTCTCCCTGTCTGAGTCTGTAATATCAACATGTTTGAAGCAGACCACCATAGTCCCTATGCCCAAGCACACTAAGGGAACCTGCTTAAATGACTACCGACACGTAGCACTCACATTGGTAGCCATGAAGTGCTTTGAAAGGCTGGTCATGGCCCACATCAACTCCATTATCACAGAAATCCTAGACACACTACAATTTGCATACCGCCCCAACAGATCCACATATGATGGAATCTCTATTGCACTCCACACTGCCCTTTCCCACCTGGACAAAAGGAACAACTATGTGAGAATGCTGTTCCTTGACTACAGTTCAGCGTTCAACACCATAGGGCCCTCAAAGCTCATCACTAAGGTAAGGACCCTGGGACTAAACACCTCCATCTACAACTGGATCCTGGACTTCCTGACGGGCCGCCCCCAGGTGGTTATGGGTAGGTAACCACACATCCGCCACGCTGATCCTCAACACGGGGGCCGCTCAGGGGTGCGTGCTTAGTCCCCTACTGTACTCCCCATTCACTCATGAATGCACGGCCAGGCACGGCTCCAACACCATCATTAAGTTTGCTGATGACACAACAGTGGTAGGCCTGATCACTGACAACGATGAGACAGCCTATAAGGAGGAGGTCAGAGACCTGGCAGTGTGGGTCCAGGACAACAACCTCTCCGTCAACGTGATCAAGATGAAAGAGTTGATTGTGGAATACAGGAAAAGGAGGACCAAGCACACCCCCATTCTCATCGACGGGGCTGGCAGTGGAGCTGGTTGAGAGCTTCAAGGTCCTTGTTGTCCACATCACCAACAAACTATCATGGTCCAAGCACACCAAGACAGTTGTGAAGAGGGCACGACAAAACCTATTCCCCCTCAGAAGACTCAAAAGATTTGGCATGGGTCCTCAGATCCTCAAAAAGTTATACAGCTGCACCAACTGGTTGCATCAATGCCTGGTATGGCAACTGATCGGCCTCAAACCACAAGGCACTACAGAGGGTTGTGCGTACGGCCAAGTACATCACTGGGGCCAAGCTTCCTGCCATCCAGGACCTCTAAACCAGGCGGTGTCAGAGGAGTCATAGTCATAGACTGTTCTCTCTGCTACCGCATTTTTAGCTAATATCGGCCGATTCCGATATGTTTACCAATATATCTAATACACCAATGCATCCCTAGTAGTATTGGGTCCTACATTGAGTTCCTCAATGAGACTGAGTCGGCCTGTCAAGGTGAAGGGGTCACCTATGCCATTGTGTGGGACAGTGTCAGGTTCCACCATGCAGAGGTGGTTCAGGCATGGTTTCCAGTCCATCTCCGATTCCTGAACCTATACATGGCCCCATACTCTCCTTTCCTCAACCCTATCGAGGAATTATTTTCAGAATAGAGTTGGAAGGTGTATGATCGCCATCCACATGAGCATGCCCACTGATGAGTCATGCGATGACATCAACCCAGACCAATGTCAGGCTTGGATTCCCCATACCAAAAGGTTTTCCCCTAGGTGCATCAACAATCAGGACATTCACTGCGATATGGATGAGAACCTTTGGTCATAATGCTCAAGACAGGCTTGATGCAAACTACTGCCTGTTAACTAGTTTCTTTCTTTCAATTGTTTCCTTTGTTTAATTTAATCTGTTACAGTACACCCACGTTGGAATTATATCTGAAAAAATACAATGTATTCATGCATCAATAATTGTGGAAGATCTTCAATGATCACACCTTTGATCACACATGAGATAGAAATTATGGAAATGTTATTTTCAGTAAATGTTGATGGGTAGTACAAGTGTATAACCTAATGTTAAAACAGTGTAATGTACTATAGTTTACAGTACAGTAGCATATTACTTTCAGAAACATGTATCTTGTATTTTTTGCTATTGGATTAACTGGTTGGTAGCCCTTTTGACTCACAGCCACTGTCATCCTGTACACGGGTTGAAAATGGCAGGTTTTGTCATTGATAACCGCCTAAATTGGAATGCAGTGGCTATACAGTAACATGCTATAAATGACATTAAAGCTCAAGTTCTCTGCTTCACAGCACTGTATGGGTTTTGACTGACAGCAGTTATACACTTTAGCACCACGTGTGCGACAAGAAGATGTCCTCATCCCTCTGGCTAATTGGGCTACATTTGCAAAATTGTTTTTGTCTGAGTGAGGGAAACGCTGTAAATCGAGGAGTCGTCGATGTGTTCTGAAAGATGAGATTATAATAAATACCGCTTTGATGTCATAGAAGCAAACCACACACCCATGAGTCCAAATGTGCACTTCACATTTCCATTTTTTAAAACGAATGTCATTTACAGCATCAATGTTTATTATCGCTATGTTCGATCCACAGTTACAAGGATAACGTGTTATACCCTGGCTTGTCCTGAACAGAATGAGCCCATGTTCGTTGTATTGTGGAGACAATTAGCTGCGGAACACACACTTGCATGCACTCATGACTCCATTCTATGAGCACTAAAATTACAATCTATTACTCTGAAGTGCCTTTTGAAAGCCTAACACTGTAAGATCGTATTTTATAACTTAGCTAGTCATGTTGCAATAGAATAAGCTTTCAAATGATGCACATCTGACCCGGATTGTAATTTATTAATGGAACGTTTTTGGATTGCGTAAAAAAATAACTGTAATTGTGTTATGGTGGGAACTACAAGTGTGCTTGCTTCAGTTTCTCAATGGCAAAGCTAGGAGAGCTCAAAAAAGCACCTTATAGTTGAAGGCTCTTTCCTTGAGTCAAAAAAGTGCATTGAAATGACTTAGTAGCTGTGCAGTTTGGAGAGGCGTGTGGCCACTTGGAGACACCAGTTAGACCTCTCACTCAAACCCTTGTCATCCTTTTTTCTTATCTTGCACCTACTCCAAGATGTCTATGAATATTATTGTGTTACTGAATGTATCCAGAGTATTTAGAGATGTTGTTATTGACAGATGGTGTGAAAAGTACAGTAAATGACAAATGCATCTGGTTGGCGGAGAGTTTCCTGCAATTCTACACATTTTGTCATGGGGTGCAGAGGAAATTGGGCTGTTTTAAAGCAAATGTTCTTGCAATTCTACACATTTTGCCATGTCTAATGTTTATGAACCCCTACCCTAAGATACAGTGCCTTGCGAAAGTATTCGGCCCCCTTGAACTTTGCGACCTTTTTCACATTTCAGGCTTCAAACATAAAGATATAAAACTGTATTTTTTTGTGAAGAATCAACAACAAGTGGGACACAATCATGATGTGGAACGACATTTATTGGATATTTCAAACTTTTTTAACAAATCAAAAACTGAAAAAGTGGGCGTGCAAAATTATTCAGCCCCCTTAAGTTAATACTTTGTAGCGCCACCTTTTGCTGCGATTACAGCTGTAAGTCGCTTGGGGTATGTCTCTATCAGTTTTGCACATCGAGAGACTGAAATGTTTTCCCATTCCTCCTTGCAAAACAGCTCGAGCTCAGTGAGGTTGGATGGAGAGCATTTGTGAACAGCAGTTTTCAGTTCTTTCCACAGATTCTCGATTGGATTCAGGTCTGGACTTTGACTTGGCCATTGTAACACCTGGATATGTTTATTTTTGAACCATTCCATTGTAGATTTTGCTTTATGTTTTGGATCATTGTCTTGTTGGAAGACAAATCTCCATCCCAGTCTCAGGTCTTTTGCAGACTCCATCAGGTTTTCTTCCAGAATGGTCCTGTATTTGGCTCCATCCATCTTCCCATCAATTTTAACCATCTTTCCTGTCCCTGCTGAAGAAAAGCAGGCCCAAACCATGATGCTGCCACCACCATGTTTGACAGTGGGGATGGTGTGTTCACGGTGATGAGCTGTGTTGCTTTTACGCCAAACATAACATTTTGCATTGTTGCCAAAAAGTTCAATTTTGGTTTCATCTGACCAGAGCACCTTCTTCCACATGTTTGGTGTGTCTCCCAGGTGGCTTGTGGCAAACTTTAAACGACACTTTTTATGGATATCTTTAAGAAATGGCTTTCTTCTTGCCACTCTTCCATAAAGGCCAGATTTGTGCAATATACGACTGATTGTTGTCCTATGGACAGAGTCTCCCACCTCAGCTGTAGATCTCTGCAGTTCATCCAGAGTGATCATGGGCCTCTTGGCTGCATCTCTGATCAGTCTTCTCCTTGTATGAGCTGAAAGTTTAGAGGGACGGCCAGGTCTTGGTAGATTTGCAGTGGTCTGATACTCCTTCCATTTCAATATTATCGCTTGCACAGTGCTCCTTGGGATGTTTAAAGCTTGGGAAATCTTTTTGTATCCAAATCCAGCTTTAAACTTCTTCACAACAGTATCTCGGACCTGCCTGGTGTGTTCCTTGTTCTTCATGATGCTCTCTGCGCTTTTAACGGACCTCTGAGACTATCACAGTGCAGGTGCATTTATACGGAGACTTGATTACACACAGGTGGATTGTATTTATCATCATTAGTCATTTAGGTCAACATTGGATCATTCAGAGATCCTCACTGAACTTCTGGAGATAATTTGCTGCACTGAAAGTAAAGGGGCTGAATAATTTTGCATGCCCAATTTTTCAGTTTTTGATTTGTTAAAAAAGTTTGAAATATCCAATAAATGTCGTTCCATTTCATGATTGTGTTGTTGATTCTTCACAAAAAAATACAGTTTTATATCTTTATGTTTGAAGCCTGAAATGTGGCAAAAGGTCGCAAAGTTCAAGGGGGCCGAATACTTTCGCAAGGCACTGTATCTTACAACTTTACACTGGTGTCATCTGCTGACACAAGGGTCACAAAAAGCATTGTCTCATCATTTGAATCAAAACAGTGCATATAACAGCATGTGAATACAAGGTTGTTACTAGAGTAATTACAGTGTTAGACATTAACTTAATATAAAGTGTCAGCCTGCACGGCTATGTGTCCAGCGCTCATTTATGATACTTTATCTGGGATTGATTGCGTTTGCCTGAGACAATGAAACAAACAGAATATAGTCGCAAGAGTTCAAACCCTGCCCATCTAGCACTCCAGGCAGACTACAGCAAACGCTAAAATGATTTGAATGATTTCAAATAGTCTATTGTCTAAGCTTAGTGAAGTCATCGACAACAGAGAACAGATTTGATCTGATTCAGATAAGGCCCAAGCTGGGAGAGCAAGGTTTTATGTAGTCATGCCCTACAGTCTGGTTGGTCAAGTACCTAAAATAAGAACTTATAACTTGTACCGAACACTATCAGACACATTTTAACCAACATTACAAGAAAGTACAATCACATTACTCCAGATTAAGCCTCGCTGCATTGGCTGCCTGTAAAGTATCAGACCGACTCTTAAGGTTTTAATTTGAACATTCTAAGCGCTACATGGCATTGTCCTCTCTTACCTGGCAGTAGTCACAGACATGCTTGTTCCATACAATCCAGTATAAATGCTTCCCTCCAAATTGACTGACCCAAGTGTAAACAAATGCCAGGGGAGGAGCCTTGGCTAATGATCAACGTATATGGCCGGTACATGTCTAGAAACTACTCACTCTCATTTACTGCGTTGCTATGTCATGGATCTGCTCCACCCTGATTTATGATCCGAAAGGGAGGTGAAGTTAGTTGGATTTCCGCTTTTGCAATGGAATGTTCCAGAGTAGGACCAAGATGATTTTAATACATTATAAATGATTTTAGTATGTGAGAGTCATAAAGCATTGTAGCCTACTACAACTTACGTACAATGTTGTATTATCATTTTATAGCTGAAGATACTAACAAGCAGCTATGGTGTCCAATTGAATAGCTGCTACATAGAAATACATAACACTAGTATCCTTATAATAAGATAATAAGCCTTGTAATAAGACATTAATGACTATAACAAACTATTAAAGCATTATAGCAATCAGTGTTAAGTATAGGCTAGTCTGGCATTTTTTCTTCTTCATGGGACATGTTCATATTGAGCAATGCCTTTGTCTCTCTTGGTGTGGTGCAATGCTTCTTTCTACCTTTAGGAGGATGATAATACAGAACCATAATGCAGTGCAAATGGACGCTGCTGTAGACTACATTGTAAGACTCAGCAAAGGCATTTTATAAGATGAATGCTGCGACAAAAGCCAATGCAAATATTAACAAAACTACCGCCGACGGGAATGCGCATCATTTATCTGCCCATGTTTTACTGTTCTGTTTACTTTTTACGACAACCGGAACCGTTTGGGAGACGATTTAAAACGGCTACAATTATACTAGTCAGCACACACTGGTCCGACGTTTGCCCATTCAAACTGAATAGCGAGAGGTTATTTGGGAGTTTAATTATTTATTTATGTATTAGGCCTACTTGTTATTTACAGGGGTCTCGCAAATATACTATAAATGCCCCAGGACGACCTTAAGATGTCCTTGTTTGCCTCTACGCATCTTGTACCGGTTCGTCATCATATCCGAGCATCATTGTCGAAAAGATCCTCACACGACATGTGATCGCGTGCACAATTTGAGGCTCAGCTCCCGGTAGTCATTCTGTATTGTACTAAGAATAACAGTATTTGTCCCTATTATAGTGTGTCGTCCTTATGTGATTTCTATGCAGTCAACATTTGCCGGAATAGACCGAGAGCAAAATCTATTTGGCGGATTATCGGGCCGCTTTGAAATGTGCACGCAAACCGGTAGTTGAGCTGCTCTCCACAGTACACTCGTTGGATCTCATCCAATATGTCACAGATAAAGAAACATATAAATTACATTTCTTAACACAGCGCATCGTTTTGCTTACCTGCATATCTGGAGGGATGAGGCTGTGGCTTGCGATTGTGTTCCCGACATGATGATAATGATGACTGGCTCTTTGTTGAGCTTGTCTTGGCGCAAGTCTCCTGGTGCAGTGAGGATAGCAATATGCAGACTCAGTCGGGTAGCGTGCTATTGCAGCCGGTTAGCAAGATCAAGGGACATGGTTTTGACAGATCGTAAATTCAAGGAATATCCTACCGGTGAAGTTATAATGTAGCCTATTACTAGCTAGAAATGATCAGTGGTGTAAAGTACTTAAGTAAAAATACTTTAACGTACTACTTTTTTGTTGTTGTATCTGTACTTTACTTTACTATTTTATTTATTGACAACTTTTACTTTTACTTCACTACATTCCTAAAGAAAATAATGTACTTTTGACTCCATGCATTTCCCCTGACACCCAAAAGTTCTTGTTACATTTTGAATTCTTAGCAGGACAGGAAACTGGTCCAATTCACGCACTTACGAAGACAACATCCCTGGTCATCTACTGCCTCTGATCTGGTGGACTCACTAAACACAAATACTTCGTTTGTAAATTATGTCTGAGTGTTGGAGTGTGCCCATGGCTATCTGTTAATTAAAAAACAAGAAAATCGTGCCGTTTGGTTGACTTAATATGAGGAAATTGAAATGATTTAAACTTTTACTTTTGATACTTAAGTACATTTGATCAATTACATTTATTTTCATACTTAAGTATATTTTAACCCAAGTACTTTTAGACTTACTCAAGTGGTATTTTGCTGGTTGAGTCATTTTCTAATATTAACATATCTTTACTTTTACTCAAGTATGACAATTGGGTACTTTTCCACCACTGGAAAAAAACAGTTATTCGACATTTTGTTACATAGGCTGTAACATTACAAAATAATGTAATTTCCTCAGTGTACTTCTAAAGTTAAGTTTAGCCAAATAAATTAGTTGTTTTGTTGACAATGAAATGAGTCGGTTTCTTTGAATAGCGGTCTCATAACTGATTGCAGGCTTCCTGTTCACTATTTAGGCGAACATGTTTGTTTAGGTTAAACTGACAATGCATACAAAGAAAGTACTATATTTCAAAAGTTACCTGTTTTTGCTGTGGATCAGAACGAACGAACATCTAAATGTTTATTTAGGAGGTTAGCTGGTTTTCACAACTCACAACAGATGATAAGTTCCGTGAGATGCTGTCAGTGTCACCCTTTACAGGAAAAGCTAGCTAAACTGTTTAAGAACTTGCGTCACTGGCACATGCAGTTCAAATCATCACCATAAAAGACCGCGCGAGGGCAGCAGAGACTATCCCATTTGATGGGTCGCGACGATTTTTTATGTCGTCTGCAGGGGCGCGATTGTTCCTCACGACGACTGTCAGTCTAAGCGCCTATGCAAATCCAACAGCTGCAATATGTAACTTTTTGGGAGACCCAACCCCAAAAAATATAAATGAGTTATAGATATGTAATTGTAATTGAAAGCAAGTCTAAATTGCAGTTGATCTGTTCCATGTTAGCTATTTCTATGCTTCCGGTTCATACGCTTGGTTTTTGCGTCTTTTACTTTCGGTTTTGTACACCAGCTTCAAACAGCTGAAAATACAATATTTTGGTTATTGACAATATATTTCCACAGCGGTTTAGATGGTACAATGTTTCTCTACACTATGCGCATTGCTTGTTTTGTCACACAAACTGAAATTAGGCGAACTATTAGAATTCTAGAAACCAGTGCATATTGCACCTTAAACTTTGGGGTAACAGTTGGTGGGTGCACCTTGATTAGAGCGCTTTCCGTGCATATATAGAGTACGAATAAATGTTCTTACCAAGTAAAATGAAATAACGTTTTGGCGCTTTGTCGAGGGCTATGTTCTCACCTACATGCCGAGTCATACCAAAAAGGGATAGTTGAAATTAATAGGACGAGTAATATACCACAGTATTGTAGTTTTTAATACAGTTAAATATATGTACAATGCGCAATAGTAATAGCCTACATAATAAAATACATACCGAAAGTAGAGACATTTTATGTTTTCAAGTAACATAACACAACGTGCTTACATATCGTTTATCTGCACAGACCCAGGATACTGAAGTCTAGTGCAACATGATGTGCATTATATAATAACCCTTTGGGGTTTACAGGGAAGTTTTATGTGTCTCTTTATCATTTAACCCCAAAGAAGACTAAATATAACAAAATCCATGCAGACCTTAAATAATAAGAACGTCTTTAAACTTGTCCACTTACTGGACAGAAGACGTGTACTTCGGTATATAATACTTAACTAACATGATTTAACATGAATTATAGCTTTTTATCAAGAGAATATGACAATGAATGCATCTCTATAGCTTATTAGTGATAGGGGTCATCCTACAAAAATGGTGGCTTTCCTGTACCTGCTGTAACGCTCCGGGTGTCGTGGGTGTGGAGTCAAACGTAGGAAACATAGAGTGCGATGCTGTGCTCTTTAATGCACAAAACGCAACACAGGGTACTGGGTCCCCAGGTACAAACACGGGGGCCTCACTGCGGTGGCGGTCAGCACTCCTTTTCTGCCATCCACTAGCTTGTTGAAGGGATTCCTGGACGGCCCTCCAGGTCTCTTTGGAGCGCTGCACCCATTCCTCCACCAGAGGAGCCTCGGTCTGACTCGGATGCCACGGTGCCAGGACCGGCTGGTACCCCAACACACACTGAAAGGGGGACACATTAGTAGAGGAGTGGCGTAGTGAGTTCTGGGCCATTTCGGCCCAGGGGATGTATCTTGCCCACTCCCCTGGCCGGTTCTGGCAATACGACCGCAGAAACCTACCCACCTCCTGGTTTACTCTCTCCACCTGCCCATTACTCTCGGGGTGATAACGGGAGGTCAGGCTGACCGAGACCCCCAGACGCTCCATGAACGCCCTCCATTCTCGGGACGTGAACTGGGGGCCCCGATCAGAAACTATGTCCTCCGGCACCCCGTAGTGCCGGAAGACGTGGGTGAGTAATGCCTCCTCAGTCTGTAGGGCTGTAGGGATACCAGGCAACGGGAGGAGACGGCAGGACTTAGATAACCGATCCACAATCACCAGAACCGTGGTGTTCCCCTGAGACGGGGGAAGATCGGTCAGGAAATCTACGGATAGATGTGACCATGGCCGTTGTGGAACGAGGAGGGGTTGTAACTTCCCTCTAGGAAGGTGCCTAGGAGCCTTACTCTGGATGCATACCGAACAGGAGGAGACATAAACCTTAACGTCCCTAGCCAAGGTAGGCCACCAATACCTCCCCCGAAGGCTCCCCACTGTCCTCCTCACCCCAGGGTGACCCGAGGAGGGTAGGACGTGAGCCCACCGAATCAGTTGGTTCCGAACACCAAGCGGCACGTACTTCCCGTAACGCCCGCTCGATGTCCGAGTCCACCTCCCATACCACTGGTGCTATCAGCCTTGAGGCGGGAAGGATGGGAGTAGGTTCGGTGGACCTATCCTCCGTGTCGTAAAGGCGGGACAGTTTGTCCGCCTTCACGTTCTGGGAGCCCGGTCTATAAGATAACGTGAACCGGAATCGGGTGAAAAATATGGCCCACCTTGCCTGACGTGGGTTCAGTCTCCTAGCTGCCCGAATATACTCCAGATTTTGGTGGTCGGTCCAGATGAGAAAGGGGTGCTTAGCCCCCACAAGCCAGTGTCTCCACACCTTCAGAGCCCTGACCACCGCTAACAACTCCCGGTCCCCCAAATCATAGTTACGCTCCGCTGGGCTGAGCTTCCTCGAGAAGAAAGCGCAGGGGCGAAGTTTTGGTGGCGTACCCGAGCGCTGTGATAGCATGGCACCCACCCCAGCCTCGGACGCGTCCACCTCCACTATGAATGCTAGAGAGGGGTCCGGATGCGCCAACACGGGTGCATCCGTGAACAGCGCCTTCAACCTGTTGAAAGCTCCGTCCCCCTCTGCTGACCACCGCAACCGCACCGGGCCCCCCTTCAGCAGTGAAGTGATTGGAGCCGCTATCTGGCCAAAACCCCGGATAAACCTGCGGTAGTAGTTGGCAAAACCCAAAAACCGCTGCACCTCTTTTACCGTGGTCGGAGTCGGCCAATTACGCACAGCCTTACTGCGGTCACCCTCCATCTCCACCCCCGAGGTGGAAATGCGATAACCCAGAAAGGAGACGGCTCATTTGGAGAACACACACTTCTCAGCCTTGACGTATAGGTCATGCTCCAGCAGTCTACCAAGCACCTTGCGTACCAGAGACACATGCGCGGCGTGAGTGGCTGAGTAGATCAGAATGTCATCGATATAAACAACCACTCCCTGCCCGTGCAGGTCCCTGAGAATCTCGTCTACAAAGGATTGGAAAACGGCTGGAGCATTCTTTAACCCATACGGCATGACACAGTAATCATAGTGGCCCGATGTGGTACTAAATGCGGTTTTCCATTCGTCTCCCTTCCGAATATGCACCAGACTATACACGCTCCTGAGATCCAATTTTGTGAAGAACTGCGCTCCCTGAAATGATTCCACTGCCGTAGCAATGAGAGGTAGTGGGTAGCTGAACCCCACTGTGATGGCATTTAGACCTCTATAATCAATACACGGACGCAAACCTCCCTCCTTTTTCTTCACAAAAAATACACTTGAGGAGACGGGTGAGATGGAGGACCGAATGTACCCCTGTCCCAGAGACTCCGTGACATATGTCTCCATAGCCAACGTCTCCTCTTGGGACAATGGGTACACGTGACTCTTGGGAAGCGCAGCGTTTACCTGAAGATCTATCGCACAATCCCTTCCCGGTCGATGTGGTGGTAATTTAGTCGCCTTCTTTTTACTGAAAGCGATTGCCAAATCGGCATATTCGGGGGGAATGCACACTGTGGGACCCTGGTCTGGACTCTCCACCGACGTGGCACCGATGGAAACTCCCAGACACCTTCCAGAACACTCCTCTGACCACCCCTGGAGAACCCCCTGTCTCCACAAAATTTTAGGATTGTGCCGGGCCAGCCAGGGAATCCCTAGCACCACTGGAAACACAGGCGAATCAATAATATAGAGACTGATACGCTCCCTATGATTCCCCTGCGTTACCATGTCCAGTGGAACCGTGGTCTCCCTGACCACCCCTGACCCTAATGGCCGGCTATCTAGGGAATGCACGGGAAAGGGAGAATCTATCGGCACAAGTGGAACACTTAATTTAATAGCGAGTCCGCGATCCATAAAGTTCCCAGCTGCGCCTGAATCGACTATGCTGGGAAGAGGGGAAAAATGTAAGGAACAAAAATCAAGACAAACATGTGACCAACAGGGGGTTCTGGGTGAGTTTGGTGCTGACTCACATGGGGTGATCGAAAAGTGTTCCGCCTGCCATCTCGACTCCCAGACGGACCCCCCCAGCACCGATCGGCCGTGTGTCCTCTCCGACCACAGCTGGTGCAGGGGGAGCCTCCTCCTCCGGTACACCTTGGCACAGCCCCTCCCAACTCCATCGAAATGGGAGTGGAGGTGCTGGGTAGAGGATACACAGGACCCTCTCCGAACGCCCGCGGGCAGCCAGCAGATTGTCCAGTCGAATGGACATGTCAATCAGCTCATCCAGGGAAAGAGCGGTGTCCCGACACGCTAGCTCCCTGCGGACGTCCTCCCGGAGACTACACCGGTAGTGGTCGATAAGGGCCCTGTCGTTCCACCCAGATCCTGCTGCCAAGGTCCGGAACTCCAACGCGTAATCCTGGGCGCTCCTCTTCTCCTGCCTGTGGGCAGTCGTTCTCCTGCCGCTCGGCCATCTGGAGGGTGGTCAAACACGGCGTGGAAACGGCGGGAAAACTCTGGGTAGTGCTCCTTCGCTGAGTCTGGGCCATTCCAGACTGCGTTCGCCCACTCCAGAGCACGATCCGTGAGGCAGGAGATGAGGACACTCACCCTCTCCACTCCCGAGGGAGTGGGTCTAACGGTGGCCAGGTACAGTTCCAGCTGGAGTAAGAACCCCTGGCACCCCGCCGCCGCTCCATCATAAACCCTCGGGAGCGTAAGACGGAGGGTGCTGGAGTCGGGAGATGGGGAGTCCTGAGCTGGGGGAGCCGAAGGTGGAGAGAGGAGACCACTTCTCTCCCATCGGTCCATTCTCTCCATCACCATAGCCGTTCCGATCCGATGGAGAACGGTGGTATGATGTAGGACCCTTTCCTCCATTGATGGGAGAGGGTTGGCTGCTGCTCCTGCTGACTCCATTCTTTCGTGGTGCGGGATTCTGTAACGCTCCGGGTGTCGTGGGTGTGGAGTCAGACGCAGGAAACATAGAGTGCGATGCTGTGCTCTTTTCTGCACAAAACGCAACACAGGGTGCTCACAACCAAAATGCACGACCAGGAACAAACACGTTCCTCTACTACAAAACAGAAGGTCACAATAATTAATTCCGCACAAAGAACCAGGCGGGCCGGCTGACTAATAAAGCCTCACTAATTATACCCAACTCAAAACAGGTGTACTCAATAAACACATAAGGAGGGGGAGGAAAGAATCAGTGGCAGCTAGTAGGCCGGCGACGACGACCGCCGTGCGCCACCCGAACGGGAAGGGGAGCCACCTTCGGTCGGAGTCGTGACACCTGCCTTATTCATCAGGAAAAACACTTTGTTTTATTGACCTTTTATTGTTAATAAAAACATATGTAAGACAGTTATATTGCAAACTATTGTTTCTATATATTGTAGAGCACGATCAGTACCATGAAATTGGCTTGTCCCTCTGGTCAGGAGTCATGGTTTAGTGACATATTTCTAGTTTAAAAATATATTTTTCTCCCTCTTTAAATGTCATAATACAAATGAAAGTATTACAGTTATTTAGTGGACAACTTAAACAAATAAAATATCAAATAAATATTACAAATCATTTACAAGTCATAGCTGTCCCTCAATTTCATGTCACTGGTGTTAAAATATATAAAAACCACCACTTGAAAAAATGCAACATCCTTGCCAAATTCTTCCTGGGTCATTGAAGGTTCATTGGTGATGGGACTGTTTTGAAAGCACATGGTGAGTGTGCACTCTCTCCTCATATGTTAACAATTTGATGATTAACTTGGTAATTTCATGCAAGGACTTAAGATGTGTCACTGGTGTTATACAGTTTATAGTAAGGGGAAAGGAAATTGGATTAAAATGATTGATAAAATTGCATGATTAAGTGATTTATTTAAAACTTGAGAAGTGTGGTTTGAGATAGAGTGGCCGCCATCTTAGATATGCCATCTTGTCTGCAGATTTGTCACCGGTGTTTCAGTTCTAGCTGGTAACATCGGTGACATGACGATAATGCCTTATTTGCATTTTATTACTTTCAATATTATAATCACATAATATGGCTTTCCTTTTGTTAGATATGGCGAAATTAGGTGCTGCTGAAAAGCAAATACTTTACAGACAGCGCAGGGATGCTGACCCACACCACAAAAACACCAGACCTACTTAAAAGATTTAGAGAGTTAAAAAAGAGAGCGAAGGATCTCACAGAAAGGGACAAAAAGACAGGAGCGAAGGAAATGGCGGGTCAGATAAGCTAAACAGAGAGATTGGGAGCAGGAACGACAGTGTTCACCTCCCCATCCACTCCAGACAGTGAACCCAGTACTGCAAGGTCAGAATTAAGACAATCTGTCTGTAGGAAGACACATGTACTCTGTATCTACAGAGTTACTTAAAGGGATAGTTCACCCAAATGACAAAATGATTGACTGATTGCCTGATCCATATAGACTTCCGTGAGAACTTCACTTGCAAGTATGCTTCAGAGATCCAGTCAGTTCACTTCGGGGGTCACACAAGCGTCCTCTATGTGGCAGAGGAGCCCCCCCATCACCTTCTGCAACTCACCTAGCAGAAGGCATGATCCAGCAGAAATTAAAAATATTACTAATAAATTGATAACATTTGTTTGTCATTGATTTCACATTGTGTCACTGGTGTTACTGTATGGCATATTGGTGTTCTGGCATTAGATTTGCCCAATTGAATTGAATATGGTTTTTGTATCTACCTAACTTTTGCTACATTCATTAGTAAACATTTTAAGGATATGATCATTCACTTTTGATGACTCAACCTCCATTTTTCTAATGTTACAAACAGCAAAACAATAGTATAAATGGAAAAATGTCAGACAAAACAACTTTACACGTGTGTTCAAAGTAATTTTTTACTTATCTAAACAATTTCTTAGTATTATCATTAACCTTTTCTGTCTTTGATTATACAGTTGAAGTCAGATGTTTACATACACCTTAGCCAAATACATTTAAACTAAGTTTTTCACAATTCCTGTGTAAGGGTTTTCCTGTGGTGAAGGAGAAGCGGACCAAAATGCAGCGTGGTGGTTATTCATGTTCTTTAATAAAGGAACTAGACATGAAATAACTAACAAAACAATAAATGTGCTAAAACCTAAACAATCCTATCTGGTGCAAACACAGAGACAGGAACAATCACCCACAAACACACAGTGAAACCCAGGCTACCTAAGTATGATTCTCAATCAGAGACAACTAATGACACCTGCCTCTGATTGAGAACCATACTAGGCCGAAACATAGAAATACCCAAATCATAGAAAAACAAACAGACTGCCCACCCAACTCACGCCCTGACCATACTAAATAAATACAAAACAAAGGAAATAAAGGTCAGAACGTGACATCCTGACATTTAATCCAAGTAAAAAGTCCATGTCTTAGGTCAGTTAGGATCAACACTTTATTTTAAGAATGTGAAATGTCAGAATAATAATAGAGAGAATGATTTCTTTCAGCTTTTCTTTCTTTCATCACATTCCCAGTGGGTCAGAATTTTACATACACTCAATTAGTATTTGGTAGCATTGCCTTTAAATTGTTTAACTTGGATCAAATGTTTTTAGTAGCCTCCCAAAAGCTTCCCACAATAAGTTGGGTGAATCTTGGCCCATTCCTCCTGACAGTGCTGTTGTAACTGAGTCAGGGTTGTAGGCCTCCTTGCTTGCACACACTTGTCAGTTCTGCCCACACATTTTCTATAGGTTGAGGTCAGGGCTTTGTGATGGCCACTCCAATACCTTGACTTTGTTGTCCTTAAGCCATTTTGCCACAACTTTGGAAGTATGCTTGGGGTCATTGTCCATTTGGAAGACCAATTTGCGACCAAGCTTTAACTTCCTGACTGATGTCTTGAGATGTTGCTTTAGTATATCCACATAATTTTCCTCCCTCATGATGCCATCTATTTTGTGAAGTGCACCAGTCCCTCCTGCAGCAAAGCACCCCCACAACATGATGCTGCCACCCCCGTGCTTCACGGTTGGGATGGTGTTCTTCGGCTTGCAAGCCTCCCCATTTTTCCTCCAAACATAACAATGGTCATAATTGTCAAACCGTTCTATTTTTGTTTCATCAGACCAGAGGACATTTCTCCAAAAAGTACGATCTTTGTCCCTGGATGTGCAGTTGCAAACCGTAATCTGGCATTTCTATGGTGGTTTTGGAGCAGTGGCTTCTTCCTTGCTGAGCAGCCTTTCAGGTTATGTCGATATAGGACTCGTTTCACTGATAGATACTTTTGTACCTGTTTCCTCCAGCATCTTCACAAGGTCCTTTGCTGTTGTTCTGGGATTGATTTGCACTTTTCGCACCAAAGTACGTTCATCTCTAGGAGACAGAACGCGTCTCCTTCCTGAGCGGTATGACTGCTGCTCGGTCCCATGGTGTTTATACTTGCGTACTATTGTTTGTACAGATGAACGCGGTACCTTCAGGGGTTTGGAAATTGCTCCCAAGGATGAACCAGACTTGTGGAGGTCTACATTTTTTTGGCTGATTTCTTTTGATTTTCCCATGATGTCAAGCAAAGAGGCACTGAGTTTGAAGGTATGCCTTGAAATACATCCACAGGTACACCTCCAATTGACTCAAATTATGTCAATTAGCCTATCAGAAGCTTCTAAAGCCATGACATAATTTTCTGGATTTCTTCAAGCTGTTTAAAGGCACAGTCAACTTAGTGTATTAGGTGATCACACCAGATACCGACTGGTTTACTGATCCACGCCCTAATCTTGTTTTTAAAGTATCAGTGACCAACAGATGCATATCTGTATCTTCCAGTCTTGTAAAAATCCGTAGATTAGGGCCTAAATAATTTATTTAAATGAACTGATTTGCTTATATGAACTGTAACTCAGGAAAATCTTTGAAATTGTTGCATGTTGCGTTTGAGATTTTTGTTCAGCCACCCTTTGGTGATGAAACGTATTGCAATTTATCAGTGGAATATGAACGGAGAGCCATATGCAGGATGCTGTGGAGATAGAGAACTCCACCCTACTCCCAATAATCATGATTGCGGTGTCCTTTTGCATGATGCAGGCCAAACTATTTGTTTCTGGTCGATGTCAACAATGAAAGGAAAAATCCACCCCAAACCACTAATTCCTATAATTTTCAGTGTTAAATAACACTCATATTTCAGAACATTCTTTTTTTGTGAACAAATGGTTAATTTTGTCATTATAGTAAGGTTGGTAGCAACATGTGAAAATTGGTGTGGAAATCTGTTGCAGCTCAAGTCGAATACAAAACCCACAATGCAACACTAGGTAGCATAGCTAGCATATGGTTAAGTGTGCCTTGAATTCTAAATAAATCACTGAGTGTCACCAGCAAAGCACCACACATGCAGAGATCATCCGTTCACCTACTCTGCGTCTCACAAAGACAGGGTGGTTGGAACCAAAAATCTCATCTTGGACTCATCAGACCAAAGGACAGATTTCCACCGGTCTAATGTCCATTGCTCATGTTTCTTGGACCAAGCAAGTCTCGTCTTATTATTGGTGTCTTTTAGTAGTGTTTTTTTTGCAGCAATTCGACGACAAAGGCCTGATTCACGCAGTCTCCTCTGAACAGTTGATGTTGAGATGTGTCTGTTACTTGAACTCTGTGAAGCATTTATTTGGGCTGTAATTTCTGAGGCTGGTAACTCTAATGAACTCATCCTCTGCAGCAGAAGTAACTCTGGGTCTTCCTTTCTTATGGTGGGCCTCATGGGAGCCAGTTTCATCATAGCGCTTGATGGTTTTTGCGACTTGAAGCGCTTGAAGAAACTTTCAAAGTTATGGAAATTATTGACTGACCTTCATGTCTTAAAGTAATAAAGGACTGTCATTTATCTTTGCTTATTTTAGCTATTCTTGCCATAATATGGACTTGGTATTTTACCAAATAGGGTTATCTTCTGTATACCACCCCTACCTTTTCACATCACAACTGATTGGCTCAAACTCATTAAGAAGGAAGGAAATTCCACAAATTAACTTTTAACAGGGCACACCTGTTAATTGAAATGCATTCCAGGTGACTATCTCATGAAGCTGGTTGAGAGAATGCCAATAGTGTGCAAAGCTGTCATCAAGGCAAATGGTTTTGATTTCTTTAACACGTTTTTGGTTACTACATGATTCAATATCTGTTATTTCATAGTTTTGATGTCTTCACTATTATTGTACAATGTGGAAAATAGTTCAAATAAAGAATAAAAATAAGAAAAACCCTTGAATGAGTAGGTGTGTCCAAATCTTTTGACTGGTACTGTATGTATAAAAAACAGATATGTATCTATAAAAAAATTGTTGGCATTATCATTTTCTATTTAAAAAATAATTATTATTTTAAAAAATCTAAAATTGTTGGACATAAAAGACACCAGGAAATCAGCTCCCAAGTGATTTAAATTTTTTAAATCTGATGATATAGCTCTTTTCTACCAACTGAGGTACTCAAAGCGCTTTACATACGTAGTAGGGGGAAACTCACCTCATCCACCATCAATGTGTAGTACTGACCATTTATGTGCCAGAACGCTCACCACACATCAGCTATCAGGTGGAGAGGTGAGGAGTGATATATGTCAATTGGGAATGATGGGACGATTAGGTGGCCATGATTGAATGTGGCCAGTTTGGGAATTTAGCCATGACACTGGGGTGAACACCCCTACTCTTACAATAAGCGCCATGGGATTTAGAATGACCACAGAGAGTCAGGACACCCATTTTAACATCCCATCCGAAAGACGGAACCCTACGCAATGTCCCCAAACGTAATCAAGGTTTGAAATGATTAGGTTTTAGTCAAATATTATATTTGTTTAGGCATATTGAAGTGAATTTGCAATCTACAAATATTTGTCTTATGTTCGGGCCCCCTGACCATCTGCTCAAGACAAATTTGGCCCGCGGCTGAATCTATTTGATGAACCCTGCCCCAAATATTGCATAATCCTTGTAAAATGATTTGTGAAACATATGGTGAATACCTTTGGAAAGTGGACAGGAATTTCCTGGCTTCTTTGCCTTCCTTGAGTTTGTGATCAACTATATGTATTTTATCTGATTCTTCAGAACGGTCTCTGTTTCAGAATTGTGCCAAAATGCCCAAATTTGGGAAAACAAACATCTTTGTCCTGGGAAAGGAAATTCCATTGAGAGGCAAAAAGAAAAAGAGGCACATTGTCCCTCAGTGCTGCACCTCCAGCTCGGAACGTCCTCAGTCCTAAAGGGAGGACCAAAGGGAGGACCATCGTCCATCTACAAGTAATACCCAGTCTACCAATGCTCAGAGGAGAAAATGGGAAACAGTGACTACATGGAGAGAAATAAGGGAGCAACTCCACGGACCCCCCAGTAAAAATCCATCTGCTCCGTGTGTGGGATCGAGCCAGAGATAATATGGCGGTGCACTGACTGTGGGGCTGAGACAATATTTAGCCCTGACTGCAGGTAATTATCAATGACAATGTTTCATCATGTGCCCAATTGACAAGGAAACTCATTTCTCAAACATCGGTTAAGTGAAATGGTCAGTGTCTGAGGCCTTCACAGAGGTCCCAGACACTCTCGGTTTCTCTCGCTCTATCTGATACATATTTCCACCCACAACTTACTTATTTTCACCAGGTCATGCTTTTTAGCCATGGCTAAATCATTGAAACCAAGCCCAAGCTCTTAACCAATACTCTTCCTCTTAAGGATGGTCAATTCAAAAGGACCCTTCCGTTTGCTTTTGAATGGCACTGGAGGCAGAGAGGTGGCCATAAGTGCTCACTCAACCACAGTAGACCTCTGAGGGTATTTGATGACGTTGAGAAGTAATAAATGCATTTGTTAGTAATATCTTACAGTAAACAAAAATCTGTCAACTTCATCTCTATGTAACAGTATAACTTTAGACCGTCCCCTCGCCCATACCCGGGCGCGAACCAGGGACCCTCTGCACACATCAACAACAGTCACCCCTCGAAGCATCGTTACCCATCGCTCCACAAAAGCCGCGGCCCTTGCAGAGCAAGGGGAACTACTACTTCAAGGTCTCAGAGCAAGTGACGTCACCGATTGAAACGCTATTAAGCGCGCACCACCGCTAACTAAGCTAGCCGTTTCACATCCGTTACATCTATATAACCTTTTTATTACGCGACAAGTTCAAGGCAATTTAGTTTGCATTTTCAAATGAAATACACTGAGTGTACAAAACATTACGAACACCTGCACTTTCCATGACACAGACTGACCAGGTGAATCCAGGTGAAGGCTATGATCCCTTATTGATGTCACTTGTTAAATCCACTTCAACCAGTGTAGGTGAAGGGGAGGAGACTGGTTAAAGAAAGATTTTAGAGCCTTGATACCATTGAGACATGGTTTGTGTGTGTGCCATTCAGAGGGTGAATGGGCAAGACAAAAAATGAACGGGATAGGGTAGTAGGTTCCAGGTGCACCAGTTCGTGTCACGAACTGCAATGCTGATGGGTTTTTACACTCAACAGTTTCCTGTGTGTATCAAAAATGGTCCACCACCCAAGGGACATCCAGTCAACTTGACACAAGTGTGGGAAGCATTGGAGTCAACATGGGCCAGCATCCCTGTGGAACGCTTTCAACACCTTGTAGAGTCCATGCCCCGATGTATTAAGGTTGTTCTGAGGGCAAAAGGGGGGAAAACACAACTCAATATTTGGAAGGTGTTCCTAATGTTTGGTTTACTCAGTGTATACCCCTTGATTATGACTTATGCCTTAACTGTAGTAGCGTAACTGTGTTACGAGATCATAACTGGAACAATAAGAACCTATTACTGGATATAGTCATGGGAGACTTTTAAAATGAATGATTTGGCTGGCCACCCCTTTACGACTCAAAATACATGGTTTTGCAAAAATTAAAAGTGAACATGACAGTTTCGGTAAGCAATTGCCCTCAAATCATTGAAGGAGAAAACCTAAAACCTCAGTTGTCAGTTACAGCAGCAGACAATATGCAGTGGATGTTGTTTATTTAAAGCAGAATGCACCCATCAACTCAGTGGCCTTGGGGTTAGTGTCGGCCCTGAGATTGGACTGTTGGGTTTGATCCCCAGTTCAGTCATACCAAAGACTCTAAAAAGCGTGACCTAATGCATCTCTGCTTGGCACTCCGCACTAAGCGGATGGATTCAGGGTAAGGCATTGAGATAGACTAGCACCCTGTCCAAGGGGTATATCCTGTCCAAGGGGTTTACTTGTATATCAAGTTACCTCACACTACTGAAACAGGAGATAGCCTTCTGCCCTATGGGTTGTCATGGCTGGGACAAGGCTAATTATAATGCACCCAGTGGTAACGTTATTTCCCATACATTTTTCACCAAACCTCAACTTTTTCAACTTGTTGGCTTTGTTTACTATGCGAAATGCAAAGTTTTCTACGTTGTTGACCCCGATTGATGGTGAAACTGGATTCCTGACTGTGGATTGTCCAGTTACGCATCACAGATATGTCAAAGAAAACAATTTATATTTGCATTGGAAAATGTGTAGTTTTTGCTCCATTTTTTTTAATAGAACTTTTCATGACTAATTATTTTTCTTCTTTCAGGCCGAGTGCATGATGTGAGAGTAGAGCTCTGCCAGTGTGAGCCGGAAGCAGTGCCATTGGTCAGGTACATGAGCCAGAAGCAGTGTCATTGGTCTCGAACACCCCACCAGCCTCAGACTGCAGCGGTCTGCTCACTACTCAAGAGGATAACCAGCATGCAGCTTGAGAGTGGTGTCACTGAGGGCCATTGGCCTGTCATTCAATTTTAATCATAGGACAGTGAGTAATCACTATTATAATCTGATTCTATACTATTTCTACTTTGTCTGCAAAAGTTTTTAACCAAATTCCTGTTTTGATAAACAGATCTGTTGTAGAAACCATGTTCTACTTGTATGTGAAAATGCATTTGCTGTATGTGTTGATGTCCTACTCTGATGGAATGCAGTAATGAATCAGAGTGTTGATGTCCTACTCTGATGGAATGCAGTAATGAATCAGAGTGTTGATGTCCTACTCTGATGGAATGCAGTATTGAATCAGAGTGTTGATGTCCTACTCTGATGGAATGCAGTAATGAATCAGAGTGTTGATGTCCTACTCTGATGGAATGCAGTAATGTATCAGAGTGTTGATGTCCTACTCTGATGGAATGCAGTAATGAATCAGAGTGTTGATGTCCTACTCTGATGGAATGCAGTAATGAATCAGAGTGTTGATGTCCTACTCTGATGGAATGCAGTAATGAATCAGAGTGTTGATGTCCTACTCTGGTGGAATGCAGTAATGAATCAGAGTGTTGATGTCCTACTCTGATGGAATGCAGTAATGAATCAGAGTGTTGATGTCCTACTCTGATGGAATGCAGTAATGAATCAGAGTGTTGATGTCCTACTCTGATGGAATGCAGTAATGAATCAGAGTGTTGATGTCCTACTCTGATGGAATGCAGTAATGAATCAGAGTGTTGATGTCCTACTCTGATGGAATGCAGTAATGAATCAGAGTGTTGATGTTCTACTCTGATGGAATGCAGTAATGAATCAGAGTGTTGATGTCCTACTCTGATGGAATGCAGTAATGAATCAGAGTGTTGATGTCCTACTCTGATGGAATGCAGTAATGAATCAGAGTGCCTGTAAGCGACTCTTGTTCATTCATTTCAGGGAAGAGACTTGTATACCGCCCTGACAAATGAGGCCTATGAGGAGTTCTGACATACTTGATATGTTGTGCCGTCTGGCCCCAGAAACTGCCGATGGAACCCAGTGCCCACTCTGTCCCAAGGTTTGTTGTAATTGCTTTGGCCTATTTCATTTTTTATCACCCCAAAAAACACATCAACGCATAAAATATCAATGGTGATGTCTCCCTCTTTTATAAACACAAAGTATCTATTTGAAACATCTCTGTTCCATTTTTGCCAAACAGATTTACAGACAAACAGACTTCTAGTCTTTCATTTGATTTGTTTTTTTTGGGGGGATCCCCATCATCTGTTACAAAGCAGAAGCTACTCTTCCTGGGGTCCAAAAACTATGAAGTTGTATCCAAGTATATTTGACATCTCTTTACAGGACAATGGAACAGTGGTGGTAGCAGCGAATGGGCTTTTTGGTTTGCCTAGGAAAGTTGTCTGGATCAAGTCATGAGCCATCAAAACATGAGGAAAAAGTTCACAAGTACTTTGCAAACCAAGCTGATGTGGATGGATTGGTTTGTATGCCCATATCACCGAAGGATAATACCTGAATGTAATGTGCACTGCATTTTAAGGATACCTTCCATTATTACCTTATGCACAACTGGAAGGGAATGTGAACTAAATCTAGAATTATTTGAATTCATGATACCAAACCTTGCCACTAATTCATATTTAAATGTTGCAGTGGTCCCTCCACTTCGTCTGTTTGGCTCAGTGGTCTTAAGGTTGGGGACGGTATGTTGGTATTGTGTATGTTTAATGTAATATTATTGGTTGTGTCATGCAACATCCATTTAGGCTCTGAATCTGGCACCACTGTTTGTGATCTGCTTCAGGCAACAGCTCAGTACGTTATGCCTGTACTGTACTTGATATTAAAAAAAATAATGTTTAAGGTTGCCATGGATTTCAAGCGGGCAACGCCATCAGGTCCAAACCCAAAATAACGGAATTGGACGAGACAGGCGTGTTGGGGCGTTCCTGTGAGAACGAGGACCCGATTCACTTCCTGAACATGAAAAAGGGTGAAAGGTGGGATGCAGTAATAAGGATTTTTTTTCTTCTCCATTTTCTTTGTAAAAAATGTTCAGTGTTTGATTAATTTAGTTTGCAAATAATCATGTATCTCTTCTGTAGTTTGTCAAATGCAGTGTGCTTACTGAGAGAGATGAAGGAGGGTATGAGAGGCAAGAACATCAATCTCGTCTTCATGTATGACATTGCACGCAAGATGCAGCCACACATGCAAGTAATTAACCTTTTTTATTCAAGATCTCATTGACTTTAACATTTGAATAGCAGTTTTCGCCTAAAATTGTTTTTAATATTAACATTTAGTCTTTTTAGAGAAACTCTCCTGAATTGAAACATAGGACCACATTTGTTGTGCCAGTTTTCCATGCTTATGGACATGACTTGCCATGTCAGGTACTTGAACATGATCATTCTTATTGTCAGTAGGTATTTATTCATATTTTATAAGGTTTAACCAAATAAACCCTTTGTATGACATGATTTTATATTTCTAGATGAAATTCAAGACTAGGTATTTCGAAAGTGCTGGACTGGCAGATGGGGAGCAGATGGAGAGGTTGTGGTTGTATCTGAGGCGCTTTGGGAAGCTCACCAAAGAAATGACGCCGTCCCATTGTATTGACCTCCTGACGGATGCACCTCTCCACCATGGGAAAAAGATACGCCAGAGGCAATGTTAGTACACTTGGAATTGTTCTTCATCTACTTGATGCTGCTTGACTCTAGTGATGTTCCTAACATGTCCTGTTTTTTGTTTTGTATTAGTGGACTCTCAGCCACAGAGGCTTTACCGAGCAAGAGAAGTTGCAACATAGGCAGGAAGGGAAATGGCAGAAATTTGCATAGTCTCTTCCATGTAATTATTGTATCAATAATGTCACGTCCTGACCTTAGTTCCTTTTGTATGTCTCTATTTTAGGTTGGTCAGGGTGTGAGTTGGGGTGGGCATTCTATGTTTTGTTCTTGTGTTTATATTTCTATGTGTTTGATCTGGTATGGTTCCCAATCAGAGGCCAGCTGTCTATCGTTGTCTCTGATTGAGAACCATACTTAGGCAGCCTGTTTTCTCACTATGGGTTGTGGGTAGTTGTTTTCTGTTTTGTGTGTATTGCACCTTGCAGAACTGTTCGTTTGTCGTGTTGTTGTTTTTTTTCAAGTATTCGTATTTATTAAAAGTATTATGAACACTTACCTCGCTGCACCTTGGTCCTCTTCTCCTTCTCCCGACGACAATCGTTACAAATAATCTAATCATTGAATTTCAGTATTGATTAGAAATGTTGTCACATCTGTCACTGGTGTTATGTTTTAAGTACAACTCTGGACAACATTAGGGATTGGGGCAGGAATGTCAGTGTCACCATTGAGAGGCAAAAACCTGCTCTGTGCTGGGTGGAGGAATATGTTGCAATGCAACATACCATACCAAAGTTGTTATATTTTGTTATGCATTATTGTATGCCCTCTCTAATACATTTTTGATTTTCACGGCACAGCAGGAAAGTGGAATATCTGTTTATCAGCTTGTGCAGATCGAGAGGTACTTCCTCAGTGTGTTTTGAAACAGTACAATTGTTAGATCAATGAATATAATTGATCTCCCTGGTAAAAGTATTTAGAACATTTCTGATGACAGAAAACTTAAGACGTTAGAGAGAAAGAACAGTGTCCTCAATCGATGGTCCCCCACCAGCAGTTGCTTCCAAACTGCGCTCCACAGACAACAGAGTAACAGATTGAGCACCAATCTGGAGGGAACCTTCAGTCTGCTGCTAGAACAGAGGTTCCTCTGTGGCCTGATGAGAAAATATACAGGTTATATATTTACAGTGCCTTCGGAAAGTATTCAGACCTCTTGACTTTTTCCACAATTTTTTATGTTACAGCCTTGTTCTAAAATGGATTAAAAAAAAGTAAATCCCCAGAAATCTACACACAATACCCCATAATGACAAAGCAAAAACATTGCTTTAGACATTTTTGCAAATGTATGAAAAATGTAAAACATGAATACCTTATTTACATAATTATTCAGACCCTTTGCTATGAGACTCGAAATTGAGCTCAGGTGCATCCTGTTTCCATTGATCATCCTACAGACAACTTGATTGGAGTCCACGTGTGGTAAATTCAATGGGTTGGACATGATTTGGAAAGGCATACGCATGTCTATATAAGGTCCCACAGTTGACAGTACATGTCAGAGCAAAAACCAAGCCATGAGGTCAAAGGAATTGTCCGTAGAGCTCTGAGACAGGATTGTGTCGAGGCACAGATCTGGGGAAGGGAACCAAAATATTCCTGCAGCATTGAAAGTCCGCAAGAACACAGTGGCCTCCATCATTCTTAAATGGAAGAAGTTTAGAACCACCAAGACTCTTCCGAGAGCTGGCCGCCTAGCCAAACTGGGCAATTGTGGGAGAAGTGCCTTGGTCAGGGAGGTGCAAAGATGAACGGAGCAAAGTACAGAGATTCTTGATGAAAACCTGCTCAAGCGCGCTCAGGACCTCAGACTGGGGCGAAGGTTCACCTTCCAACAGGACAACGACCCTAAGCACACAGCCAAGACAATGCAGGATTGGCTTCGGGACAATAATATTTTTGGGCATTTCGGTTTAATTGTTAGATGCGCTACAGGCAATTTTTGAATGTAATTTACCATTTATGTCAGGGTGATGGGAACCTGACATGATCCTGGTATACCCCAACCTCAGTCTAATGGAATAGACAGGTTTGCTTCCTCCAAAGTATTGTCTTTTCATTGACCTGTTAGTTGTACAGTTTGTAAATATACATTTAGATTATTTTGTAAATATTGTCATTTGAACATCTAGATCACCATTACCATCTTTAAATAAAATCATCACTTCTGCATCTGATCCTGCCTGCAACATTTAACTGTCCAAAAATAGTTTTAGCAATTAAACATTCTAGCTTTAGCCTCTAGAGAAACAAATGTAGAGATCAAGCCTTATAGACTCATAATTTCTGATAAATTGACTTAAGAAAGAGGAGACTGGAGGCCATGGTGTGAGGGGAGTTCTGTATAACAATCTGAACTCTGACTCTCCTATCTGCTGCGGATGAAACAGGCTTAAAGGGCTCTATTCCATCCGCGTCACTGAAGTTCAGTTTTACAGCGTGATTTACATTCAAAGGAAATGTTCCCGCTTTCGCGGAGACTGCATTCACGGTAAATGCTGCACATGTCGACTCAATCTGTTATTACCTTTACATTTGTATGGCCTATGTCTCAGGTGTGATTCATTCGAATTTTCTGTTAATCAATTCTTGTTGCTCCATCGTTCTTTAGTTTGAATCACAACTACATATCAATATATAACGTTGTATTATTTAAAATAATGTATGTAACAAATAGGCTAACAACTGGCATTGTTACAGAAACCAGAAGAGGTGTGAACTACAAATATGCCGCCATTTTGTAGTTTTCTTCCTAACCCTAACCGTAGCTCGGTTGATCTTCTTTATCAATATCTTCACCACTATAATTCCAAATCACTTGTAACATGACATGTATACATAAATAAAGCTGTACTACATCAGCTGTACTACATCATAAGTGGTGCACTTTTTAAATGTGTTTTTCGGTCATTAAAATTCAAGCTTGAAATGTGGGGTTGACATTATTTAATAAGTGTTTCTTCGCGAACCTTCACGTTATCTGTCAATATTTTCATGATTTACAAATCATAAAAGTGTGGTTAAAATGTACCTCTGGGTGGCGCCACTGAGCCCCCCCACCATGTGCACCAGTGTTATGGGGTTGGAAAATGATCTCAGAATCATCCCAAAGATGTATTTGTGCCAAACCTCAAGTCTGAGCTACAAAAGACAAAGTCAATTTTTGCATACATGACCAGATTTTGCTAGATAAACACATAGGGTTTTAGGGCATCAAAAGCTGAATAATCGGTCAAACAAGTATGTAAATGTGTATATATAAAACCTAAATTATATCGACATTAGAGCCTCAACAAACAAAGAAAAAAATACATGATTTAGTTTTTATATCATATGTGTGGCCATTAAACTCCCTTCAGCCTATACAGGCCCATTATCATAGGTCCTGTGTCTATTCAGGGTATTGCTTGACAATAATGTACTGAATTCATTATCATGCAGATGACAGTGCCATGATTTTGTGGTTTTAACTTTTGATGTTAGCCAAGGAAAATTAGGGCTCAAGCAGATGGATACATTCTCCACCAGCATAAATTGCCTATATGCTACAGCGTCATATGATACATACCACCATTCACTTTAGAACATAAACGTATTTAAATGGTTTTAATATAGGCTATGTTGACATATAGACATAGGTCAATGTTGTGCAGCTGCATGTTGTACAGCTGCATGTTTTGGATGTTAGGTCGATCATTTGTCTTTATCATCCTTTTTTGACGTTACTGTCTGTCTGTCTGTCCGTCCGTCCGTCCGTCCGTCCGTCTGTCCGTAGGCAAATCTGTAGGCAAATTGAAATAGTGATCACAACATCAGTGGGCCTGCGTGAGGGGTGTGTGTCAGATGAATAGGGCGTTTTGGAGGGGCTGAATGTTGCACCATTTAGGTCTAGGCTACAGCCGGGCCTACTTTCTCCTGATGAATTTGCATGGGTATGACAGACTGACAGACGGACGGACGGACGGACAGCCGGGAGCCTCACATGGGCCTACTTTCTCCTGATGAATTTGCATGGGAATGACAGACTGACAGACGGACGGACGGACAGCCGGGAGCCTCACATGGGCCTACTTTCTCCTGATGAATTTGCATGGGTATGACAGACTGACAGACGGACGGACGGACGGACAGCCGGGAGCCTCACATGGGCCTACTTTCTCCTGATGAATTTGCATGGGAATGACAGACTGACAGACGGACGGACGGACAGCCGGGAGCCTCACATGGGCCTACTTTCTCCTGATGAATTTGCATGGGTATGACAGACTGACAGACGGACGGACGGACGGACGCGTCCGCTCCCGGCTGTAGCCTAGACCTAAATGGTGCAACATTCAGCCCCTCCAAAACGCCCTAATTCATGATTTACGCAGGCCCACTGATGCAGGCCCACTGATGTTGTGATCACTATTTCAATTTGCCTACAGATTCAATAGTATTTTTGTATTTCAAAATGCAACATTCTCATACATTTGGATGATTTTTTTCTCTCATTACAGTTTTTCTCAGTCGCTTTGGTGCATTTTTCACATCATCCCTAACATGTGCAAAATAATAAGTGCATTTCTCAGAACAATTTGTACAAACTGCAATATACAATAGATATGTTTCTAAAGCTAGTCAGTCACTAAAAATCCTTAGTACATCTCTCAAAAGTAAATATTCATGCCAATGATCATGTCAGTGTCATCAGAATGATAAGTCATTGAGTCATTGTTCACGAACAAGGTCGTCAAAATGTTTAGGCATGTTGTCATTGTAACTGTGTACTTTGACAGTATTACCTGATGTAAACTTAGGCTACAGTTTGGATGACAGTTACTGTATTGAAAATGCACAAGGCTGCACTTCTATGGCATATATCAATTTCAACAGTACTCTGTACATATTACTGTATGTGGGTTATTGATTGAAAGAGACTGGACAACCCAAGGGGCACAAAGGAAAAAAAAACTAAATTAGAAAGAAACACAGGAAACCACCCCTAACTTTGCCCGCAACACTGTTGTGCTGTCTCTACACATCCAGACGTTCCTGTCTGTCGGCCCACATATTCTCATCCACATCACACCGGATATTTTCCCTTCCAATGTAACGTGGAAAGAATCTTTTGGAATGCCTTATCCATCCTCTGCAGGCGTCTACTGTGATGTCCTCACATGCTGCATCCATTGCAGCCAGCAGGGTCATCTGTGTGTGTGGCTGACGATCGTACACCTTCCACCTGGCTAAAGGTCAATCAGATTTGTGAACATGGTCCCTAGCTGTGTGTTGCCGCTTTCCATGTTGTCGGTTGTCTGTAGCTTGTGAGGTGTGGAAACACTTTGTTGCTTTTATTAATTTTGTCTTGCTGCTTTTTGTTTTATGTTGCTCTGTCTGTATGCTACGTTTTGCTTGTCCTATGTTGCTCTGTCTGTATGCTATGTCTTGCTTGTCCTATGTTGCTATGTCTTGCTTGTTCTATGCTGCTATTGTCTATATTGTAATTGTTTTTAATAACCTGCCCAGGGACTGCGGTTGAAAATTAGCCGGCTGGCTAAAACCGGCACTTTTACTGAAACGTTGATTAATGTGCACTGTCCCTGTAAAAATAAAAAATAAACTCAAAAAAAATAAAAATAAACTCAAACTCAAACCTCCATGCTGAAAATAACTCCTCAATTGGGTTAAGGAATGGTGAATAAGGAGGGAGGAATTCTATGAGCGTCCTCGGGTGGGTCACAAACCATTGCCTTATGATGTTTGATCGATGGAAACTCACATTATCACAAATGACCACATACTTTGGCAAATCCTCTCTAAACAGACCCCTCTCATCATCAGGGATGAGAGCCCTGTAGAGAGTCTCTAAAAAGTTGAGTAGATGCTGGGTGTTGTATGGCCCTATAAGGAGGACATGGGTTAGGACACCATGCTCCGAAATAGCAGCACACATGGTGATATTTCCTCCCCGTTGGCCTGGCAAATCCACAGTAGCTCTGTGACCGATGATATTCCGACCCCGCCTTCTGCATTTGGTCAGGTTGAAGCCAGCCTAATCCACGTATACAAAGTTGTGAGAGGGTTCACTTGATTCCAACTCCATTATACGCTATATCCCAGAACACACAGTTGAATTTGTTTTGGTAAGGAAGAGTGACATAATCAAATCCAATACACATGGTTAGCAGATGTTAATGCGAGTGTAGCGAAATGCTTGTGCTTCTAGTTCCGACAATGCAGTAATAACCAACGAGTAATCTAAGTAACAATTCCAAAACTACTAAATTACACACACGTGTAAAGGGATAAAGAATATGTACATAAAGATATATGAATGAGTGATGGTACAGAGCGGCATAGGCAAGATGCAGTAGATGGTATCGAGTACAGTATATACATATGAGATGAGTATGTAAACAAAGTGGCATAGTTTAAAGTGGCTAGTGATACATGTATTACATAAAGATGCAGTAGATGATATAGAGTACAGTACATACGTATACATATGAGATGAATAATGTAGGGTATGTAAACATATTAAGTAGCATTGTTTAAAGTGGCTAGTGATATATTTTACATCAATTCCCATCAATTTCCATTATTAAAGTGACTGGAGTTGAGTCAGTGTGTTGGCAGCAGCCACTCAATGTTAGTGGTGGCTGTTTAACAGTATGATGGCCTTGAGATAGAAGCTGTTTTTCAGTCTCTCGGTCCCAGCTTTGATGCACCTGTACTGACCTCGCCTTCTGGATGATAGCGGGGTGAACAGGCAGTGGCTCTGGTGGTTGTTGTCCTTGATGATCTTTATGGCCTTCCTGTGACATCGGGTGGTGTAGGTGTCCTGGAGGGCAGGTAGTTTGCCCCCGGTGATGCGTTGTGCAGACCTCACTACCCTCTGGAGAGCCTTACGGTTGTGGGCGGAGCACTTGCCGTACCATGTGGTGATACAGCCCGACAGGATGCTCTCAATTGTGCATCTGTAGAAGTTTGTGAGTGCTTTTGGCGACAAGCCGAATTTCTTCAGCCTCCTGAGGTTGAAGAGGCACGATGCTGTCTGTGTGGGTGGACCAATTCAGTTTGTCTGTGATGTGTACGCCGAGGAACTTAAAACTTACTACCCTCTCCACTACTGTTCCATCGATGTGGATAGGGGGGTGTTCCCTCTGCTGTTTCCTGAAGTCCACAATCATCTCCTTAGTTTTGTTGACGTTGAGTGTGAGGTTATTTTCCTGACACCACACTCCGAGGGCCCTCACCTCCTCCCTGTAGGCCGTCTCGTCGTTTTGGTAATCAAGCCTACCACTGATGTGTCGTCCGCAAACTTGATGATTGAGTTGGAGGCGTGCGTGGCCACGCAGTCGTGGGTGAACAGGGAGTACAGGAGAGGGCTCAGAACGCACCCTTGTGGGGCCCCAGTGTTGAGGATCAGCGGGGTGGAGATGTTGTTGCCTACCCTCACCACCTGGGGGCAGCCCGTCAGGAAGTCCAGTACCCAGTTGCACAGGGCGGGGTCGAGACCCAGGGTCTCGAGCTTGATGACGAGTTTGGAGGGTACTATGGTGTTAAATGATGAGCTGTAGTCGATGAACAGCATTCTCACATATGTATTCCTCTTGTCCAGATGGGTTAGGGCAGTGTGCAGTGTGGTTAAGATTGCATCGTCTGTGGACCTATTTGGGCGGTAAGCAAATTGGAGTGGGTCTAGGGTGTCAGGTAGGGTGGAGGTGATATGGTCCTTGACTAGTCTCTCAAAGCACTTCATGATGACGGAAGTGAGTGCTACGGGCGGTAGTCGTTTAGCTCAAGTTACCTTAGCTTTCTTGGGAACAGGAACAATGGTGGCCCTCTTGAAGCATGTGGGAACAGCAGACTGGTATAAGGATTGATTGAATATGTCCGTAAACACACCAGCCAGCTGGTCTGCGCATGCTCTGAGGGCGCGGCTGGGGATGCCGTCTGGGCCTGCAGCCTTGCGAGGGTTAACACGTTTAAATGTTTTACTCACCTCGGCTGCAGTGAAGGAGAGTCCGCATGTTTTGGTTGCGGGCCGTGTCAGAGCAAGACATCCTGGTCCGTGACTGGGCTGGTTTTCTTTTTGTAATCCGTGATTGACTGTAGACCCTGCCGCATACCTCTTGTGTCTGAGCCGTTGAATTGCAATTCTACTTTGTCTCTATACTGACGCTTAGCTTGTTTGATTGCCTTGCGGAGGGAATAGCTACACTGTTTGTATTTGGTCATGTTTCCGGTCACCTTGCCCTGATTAAAAGCAGTGGTTCGTGCTTTCTGTTTCACGCGAATGCTGCCATCAATCCAAGGTTTCTGGTTTGGGAATGTTTTAATCGTTGCTATGGGAATGACATCTTCAACGCATGTTCTAATGAACTCACTCACCGAATCAGCGTATTCCTCAATGTTGTTGTTTGACGCAATACGAAACATATCCCAGTCCACGTGATGGAAGCAGTCTTGGAGCGTGGAATCAGATTGGTCGGACCAGCGTTGAACAGACCTCAGCGCAGGAGCTTCTTGTTTTAGTTTCTGTCTGTAGGCAGGGAGCAACAAAATGGAGTCGTGGTCAGCTTTTCCGAAAGGAGGGCGGGGGAGGGCCTTATATGCGTCGCGGAAGTTAGAATAGCAATGATCCAAGGTTTTACCAGCCCTGGTTGCGCAATCGATATGCTGATACAATTTAGGGAGTCTTGTTTTCAGATTAGCCTTGTTAAAATCCCCAGCTACAATGAATGCAGCCTCAGGATATGTGGATTCCAGTTTGCAAAGAGTCAAATAAAGTTTGTTCAGAGCCATCGATGTGTCTGCTTGGGGGGGAATATATACGGCTGTGATTATAATCGAAGAGAATTCCCTTATATTGCATGTTCCTTCCACAGCAATGTAAATGTGTGCAGTTTATGCTTACTGTACTATGTATCACTATAAAATGTTGCTGTAAAGTAGTTAGATAGATATATGTTTTACCTGTGCATACTGGTACCGTAGCTCCTTAACTCTGTCCTCATTCCTTTGGAATGGTACACGGTACAGCTGTTTCATACTCATCTGGTTTCTATGCAGCACCCTGTCGATGGTTGAGATGCTAACCGTGTGGATGTTTTCAAAGACATCGTTGTCTTCTATAATGGTCCTTTGTATTTCCCTGAGTCTCTTGGCATTGTTTGCTCGGACCATGGTGCAAATAGCCTCCTCCTGTTGAAGTGTGAAAAGGCGTCCTCTGCCACCGGTTTGAGGTAATCTTGCAGTCCTATGTGGGGAAAAATGCAGGGATGCATCGCACACTTTCACATAGACAAAAACTATGCGAACACACATTTTACTGTAAAACACACAGGTGGGTGCATGTAAGGTACAGTATGTATCTGTATAGAGAATATTTCTGTATGCTGTGAAATACAAGTGGACTACTGTAATATGAAGCATTGTAGGAAGTATACAGTATACTGCTTATATACAGTAACAGTGCACTGTACATTGGTGGACAGACCTGTTCTCTCTTCGAAACGTTTGAACTATTGAGGACACGTTTGATCTCCCAATATTCGGCTGCACCCTTCGACCCGCCTCAGCCATTGTAAGGCCATGATGACAACATGGTCTGCAATAGTGGCCCTTATGTCATCAGATATGCGCCTATGTCCTCTTCTGCCTCTTCCTCTGTTTTGCCTTCCACCACGCATCCTTGCTCCTCTTCTTCCTCCTCTTGGCTGTTGACCCTGTTCGTTTCCTGGTCCATCCATTATTGGAAAATTGCAACTCTGTGTTGTGGTCTGTCTATATATGCTTGCCAATTGATTCTTCATGAGATGCACATTTGAGCAATTTAGACAACTGGTTGATTGTTGGTTGAACTAACACTTTACATTCCTTCATGAGTGAGGGTCAATTTCACCTGCACGATTCATCAATTCACGTTTTTGTACAAAAGGTCTAATAGAAATGTGTAAAACTAAGCTTGACAGTTTATGACAAACAATTTAGCATGTAATGGCTTATGCAAGGAACTAATGCCTAGATGTTTTGAGGGGTAAGACTATTCAACAGAGAACCATCTACTATATTTTGATCAACATGACATGAGCAATTGATAATGTGGAAAAAAGCTGACACTTGTACATTATCAATTGCAATTTGTTCAAAGGAATAAGAAATTGCTTTAATGATGTGCACAAGTGACTAAATGATTTGGAATTAGTAGTATCAAGAATTGCACTTTTGATCTAAGAAATGCACCAAAGCAACTGAGAAAAACTGTAAGAGACATTCACTAAGAGACTAAGTTGTTCAGACCAATGTGCTGCTCTAACATATTAACGTCATACCACGTGACTATACAGTAGCCTACATCTATAGTTTACTGTAAAATCATATGCTGCTTTAGGCTTAATACTATGGTTTTCTGTGTACTTCAATAGGACAAATGGAAAGAGTACCTACTGTATGTCCTACCATTCGAAATGGTGGTGTAGTGTACATACAATACAATGCACTGCTTAAATGTATATGTTGGGTAACATTCCTCTCAATAGGTGTGAAATGGTTGGATAGGCCTTATTAGTGTTGGATTTGGAAAGTAACATTTTAGAAATGTGTTATTGTAGCGTAGCAATGGGGCAGAAATTCTTTATACAGCAAAATAATTCCCACACACTTGCTTAGGTGGATGATGTCTCCATAGTCGAGGACCGGAAGGAAAGTTGACTGAATGATCTGCTTCTGCTACTTAGTGAGAGGCATTTTTCCTGCTGCTCCCTATGAGCCGCTTTCGCTCGCACAAGACAAGGCTCCTGCAAGGCTTCTTCTCACTCACCTGCATGGAGGCGTTGGAACCCTGAAGCACACTCCACCACACCCGTTGCTTTATCTGGTGAGATGTGAGATATAGTAGATCATCATTAACATCCTAAAACATCATTTGAGAAACATGCCGTTTAAAGTCATTTGCCAATGGATCGGGAAAGGAAGATGCTGCGTCCGTCTGGTTTAGGCATCCATAAATATATTGTGACATTTTCATTGTTTTCACCGCCCTTTAAGTAATGACAATAAGGAAGGTGACCTGAGTAAAAGCAGTATGCATGTATGCTATGCCTACTGAATTTATAAGATAACGTTTACAGTCAATTCCATTCTATCTGGACCATGGATGACAGAGCTGACAGATTTAAACATATAGCTCAGTTGGTATGAGCAATGTGAATACTTATATGCCAAGAAAAAAGGGGCAGATTGTTTAACAATGGTATTATCTTTATGAACAACATTATGAATAGGATGTATACATACCGTACATGCAACCAACTGATTGCAGCATTACTGCAAAAAAAAAAGGAGGGAAGTGAAAAGGGGAGAAATTAGAGAACTTGTCTGTATTCCCTTTATTAATGACCAAAATTCCAAAAATACAAATGGGAAGATTTGTTCTATTTGAAATGTTCCTAAAGTAGGGAGATGTCCAATGTCACCAGGGTGTCTGGGGTTATCTGTAACACAAATGTATCTATTAGGACTCATTATAACCAACTCATTATAACCTACTGCATATTTCATGTATAGTTATGAAATGGACTAAAATATGAACACTTACTGCCATGCAGTTAAATACTATCACATGCATTCTTTACATTTTTTAAATGTATTTATTTCACCTTTATTTAACCAGGTAGGCAAGTTGAGAACAAGTTCTCATTTACAATTGCGACCTGGCCAAGATAAAGCAAAGCAGTTCGACACATACAACAACACAGAGTTACACATGGAAAAAAAAACACACAAAAAACATACAGTCAATAATACAGTAGAAAAATAAGTCTATATACAATGTGAGCAAGTGAGGTGAGATAAGGGAGGTAAAGGCAAAAAAAAGGCCATGGTGACAAAGTAAATACAATAAAGCAAGTAAAACACTGGAATGGTTGATTTGCAGTGGAAGAATGTGCAAAGTAGAGATATAAATAATGCATTTAAACAAAACACACCTGTCATCTTTCTGTCTCACATATACAGCAGATAGATTACTTTTCAGATGGAAGCATTACATTCATGGACACTTCATTTCTACATATTTTTGTGACTCAATCCCCACCATTTTTAGGACTCACATCTGACACCAGCATGGCGTGGGCAAGAGTGTCAGTTATGGGTCCCACTGACCCAGCAACTGCAGGACCTGGGGGCCCGGGGGTCCAGGCAAGACAGGCAGACCCTATCCCACAAAAAAAAACACAAGAGAAGACATCCTGATTTGTATACCCTTCATTTTGACCCCTCACCTTCCCATGCATGCAAATGCTCCCCAGTTTGTTGCTGTAATACAGTTTGTGTTTTCAGTCAACTTGCTTGTTAAAAGAAGGTCAATAAAGAAATATAAATTGCTGAAAGATGTCGTAAAGGACAACATTGCTAAAAAGGAACATTTTAATTCCTAGGTTAGACAAAATACAGCTAGGAATGCGTTCAGCTCCACATCAGCAAATTCTTTACACTCAAATGGACTCTGAGATTCCGACACTGTGGGCTACTTCAGTCAAGGTTTGGTCTTGAATACAAAGATCTATAATGGGTTCAGGGTTAATTATACGAGTGACAGGTGTAGTGGACTACTGGCTGAACCAGCAGAGATGATGAGGAGTCAGTGAAGTGAAGAGAAGTGAACCCACCAGACGACACCACAAAGGTCTTGTTAGGTTCTAAAATTAACCCTGTAAAATCTCAAGGACAATTATTAAAGTTCAAACCAAGATTATTCACCCAAAGAGTCAGACAGCTGAACAGACAAGGACATGTTTCCTCCAGCACAAGTATATATATAGTCTCCTCTTTTCCTCTAAACATTGCATCTTTATGCAAGTAATAAACTGTTCCTTCTCCCTTAATGTGACCTGTCTTGACCTCGGCCCCCATTCCTCACTAATCCACAGCTCTCCACCCTTGTCAGTAAAGCTCTCCACACTTGTCAGGGGGAGGCTTGCAAGCCGAAGAACACCACCCCAACCATGTGATTGCCTCTCATTTACACAGGACATTCATAAGCCCCTGGCACATATCCAACCTTAATTGACTCCACCGTATACAGTTGAATTCGGAAGTTTACATACACTTAGGTTGGAGTCATTAAAACTCATTTTTCAACCACTCCACAAATGTCTTGTAAACAAACTATCGTTTTGGCAAGTCGGTTAGGACGTCTACTTTGTGCATGACACAAGTAATTTTCCCAACAATTGTTTACAGACAGATTATTTCACTTATAATTCACTGTATCACAATTCCAGTGGGTCAGAAGTTTACATACACTAAGTTGACTGTGCCTTTAAACAGCTTGGAAAATGGCTTTAGAAACTTCTGAAAGGCTAATTGACATAATTTGAGTCAATTGGAGGTGTACTTGTAGATGTATTTCAAGGCCTACCTTCAAACTCAGTGCCTCTTTGCTTGACATCACATGAAAATCAAAAGAAGTCAGCCAAGACCTCAGAAAAAAACTGTAGACCTCCACAAGTCCGGTTCCTCCTTTGGAGCAATTTCCAAACGCCTGAAGGTACCACGTTCATCTGTACAAACAATAGTACGCAAGTATAAACACCATGGGACCATGCAGCCGTCATACCGCTCAGGAAGGAGACGTCTCCTAGAGATGAACATACTTTGGTGCGAAAAGTGCAAATCAATCCCAGAACAACAGCAAAGGACCTTGTGAAGATGCTGGAGGAAACAGGTACAAAAGTATCTATATCCACAGTAAAATGAGTCCTATATCAACATAACCTGAAAGATCGCTCAGCAAGGAAGATGCCACTGCTCCAAAACCGCCATAGAAATGACAGACTACGGTTTGCAACTGCACATGGGGACAAAGATCGCACTTTTTGGAGAAATGTTCTCTGCTCTGATGAAACAAAAATGGAACTGTTTGGCCATAATGACCATCATTATGTTTGGAGGAAAAAGGGGGAGGCTTGCAAGCCGAAGAACACCACCCCAAACATGAAGCACGGGGGTGGCAGCATCATGTTGTGGGGGTGCTTTGCTGCAGGAGGGACTGGTGCACTTCACAAAATAGATGGCATCATGAGGGAGGAAAATTATGTGGATATATTGAAGCAACATCAAGATATCAGTCGGGAAGTTAAAGCTTGGTCGCAAATGGGTCTTCCAAATGGACAATGACCCCAAACATACTTCCAAAGTTATGTCAAAATGGCTTAAAGACAACATAGTCAAGGTATTGGAGTGGCCATCAAAAAGTCCTAACCTCAATCCCATAGAAAATGTGTGGGCAGAACTGAAAAAGTGTGTGCGAGCAAGGAGGCCTACAAACCAGACTCAGTTACACCAGCTCTGTCAGGAGGAATGGGCCAAAATTCACCCAACTTATTGTGGGAAGCTTGTGGAAGGCTACCCAAAATGTTTGACCAAAGTTAAACAATTCAAAGGCAATGCTACCAAATACTAATTGAGTGTATGTAAACTTCTGACCCACTGGGAATGTGATGAAAGAAATAAAAGCTGAAATAAATAATTCTCTCTACTATTATTCTGACATTTCACATTCTTAAAATAAAAGTGGTGATCCTAACTGACCTAAAACAGGGAATATTTACTAGGATTAAATGTCAGGAATTGTGAAAAACTGATTTGAAATGTATTTGGCTAAGGTGTATGTAAACTTCCGACTTCAACTGTACATTCCTCCTTAATTTCCTCCTTAACATTAACTTCTGGTGTAGAAACCAGACTGTGGCACTTCTCATTTCAATAGGATACCTGACGATTAACATTATTTCAAGTTTAGAAGTCAGAACCCATCAGTCTGAAACAAAGAATGTGAAATTGCTAATAATACATCATAGCAGTTATATGGCCCATAGCCTTTGTCCTGCATTCACAAACAGGTAGGCGCTCCTACTTTGTAGCTCAGCCCCCCTCAACACCTCCCCTGCAGGAATGTAGCTGAAATATGATTAGTCTCAACTGAACATTTTGGTGTTAACAACCCTGTTTTTGTCATTCCTTCAGGGTCTTCGCTAGCTGCAGAATAATATTTTGGACAGACTTTAATGGCTATCAAATCAAACCAAATCAAATTGTATTTGTCACATGCGCCAAATAGAACAGGTTACACCTTACCAGTCTACCGTGCAATGCTTACTTACAAGCCCTTAACCAACAATGCAGTTCAAGAAATAGAGTTAATAAAATATTTACTAAATAAACTAAAGCTTAAAAAATCGAATCAATCAAAAAGTAACACAATACACTTACATAACAATATTGAGGCTTTATACAGGGAGTACCGGTAAACAGTCAATATGCGGGGGTATAGGTTAATCGAGGACATTTTTTAAGTGACTATGCATAGATAATAAGCAGCGAGTAGCAGCAAAGTAAATGGGTGGGGTCAATGTAAATAGTCTGGGTGGCCATTTGATTAGTATAGTTGTTCAGCAGTCTTATGGCTTGGGAATAGAAGCTGTTAAGGAGCCTTTTGGTACTAGACTTGGCGGTCCGGTACCGCTTGCCGTGCGGTAGCAGAGACAACAGTCTATGACTTGGGTGATTGGAATCTTTGACAATTTTTTGGGCCTTCTTCTGACACAGCCTAGTATATAGGTCCTGGATGAAAGGAAGCTTGGCCCCAGTGATGTATTGGGCCGTACGCACTACCCTCTGTAGCGCCTTGCGGTCAGATGGCGAGCAGTTGCCATCTCGATGGTGCAGCTGTAGAACTTTTTGAGGATCTGGGGACCCATGCCAAATCTTTTCAGTCTCCTGAGGAGGAAAAGGTGTTGTTGTGCCCTCTTCACAACTGTCTTGGTGTGTTTGGACCATGATAGTTTGTTGATGATGTGGACACCAAGGAACTTGAAACTCTCGACCCGCTCCACTTCAGTCGGTAATGGGTACTTGTTCGGCCCTCCTTTTCCTATAGTCCACGATCAGCTCCTTTGTCTTGCTCACATAGAGAGAGAGGTTGTTGTTCTGGCACCACACTGCCAGGTACCTGACCTCCTCCCTATATGCTCTCATCGTTGTCAGTGATCAGGCCTACCACTGTTGTGTCGTAAGCAAACTTAATGGTGGTGTTGGAGTCGTGCATGGCCACGCAGTCGTGGGTGAACGGGGAGTACAGGAGGGGACTAAGCATGCACCCCTGAGGGGCACTAGAGTTGAGGATCAGTGTGGCAGATATGTTGTTGCTTACCCTTACCACCTGGGGGCGGCCTGTCAGGAAGTCCAGGATCCAGTTGCAGATGGAGGTGTTTAGTCCCAGGGTCCTTAGCTTAGAGATGAGCTTTGTGGGCACTATGGTGTTGAATGCTGAGCTGTAGTCAATGAACAGCATTCTCACATAGGTGTTCCTTTTGTCCAGGTGGGAAAGGGCAGTGTGGAGCGAAATTTAGATTGCATCATCTGTGGATCTGTTGGGGCGGTATGTGAATTGGAGTGGGTCTATGGATTCTGGCATGACTGTCTTGATGTGAGCCATGACCAGCCTTTCAAAGCACTTCATGGCTACCGACGTGAGTGCTACGGGGCGGTAATCGTTTAGGCATGTTACCTTCGCTATCTTGAACACAGGGACTATGGTGGTCTGCTTGAAACATGTAGGTATTACAGACTCGGCCAGGGAGAGGTTGAAAATGTCAGTGAAGACACTTGCAATTGGCTTTGTGAATGTTGACATGTTTAAAGGTCTTGCTCACATTGGCTATGGAGAGCGTGATCACACAGTCGTCCGGAACAGCTGGTGCTCTCATGCATGCTTCAGTGTTGCTTGCCTCAAAGCGAGCATAAAAGGCATTTAGCTCATCTGGTAGGCTCATTTAGTCACAAAAATGATTGGGGAGGATGTAGACCCACCGGCTGAGCAGGAAAGGATGCAACAAGGGGGGAGCTGGAGGTCCAGTGGGGCCCGGCTGGCCCTCACCATATCTGGATGGGATTGGAGGTCCACTGGGGCCCGGCTGGCCCTCACCATATCTGGATGACTAACCTGTAACCCAACACACTGACTCGGTACCACTGACTCGGTACCTCCTGTATAGCCTCGTTATTGTTATTTTATTGTGATACTTTTACATTTATTTTACTGTAGTTTATTTAGTAAATATTTTCTTAACTCTATTTCTTGAACTGCATTGTTGGTTAAGGGCTTGTAAGTAAGCATTTCACGGTAAGGTCTACACCTGTTGTATTCGGAGCGTTTGACAAATACATTTTGATTTGATTTGATCGTTCCTTGCACCAGGAGACGATGCTTATAGCAGTGGAGCCCCTCAAAATAGCATAACCTTATAAAAACTGGCCCGAATCTCCAGGTTTATTGTACAGATGCGGTGGTACAAGACAATGGGTGCCCTTGCTCCAGCGCCAAGAGACACAGTTCTACTGTGACAGAGTTAAGGCAAGCACAGCATGTTGTTTCACTATTTAACCAGATATTCAACTAACAGGCCAGATACATTAGGTTATTAACACACAATAACACACGTGACCCATGACTGTATCAATAATATAAAGATATTATGGTCCACATATAATATTATCTAATAATATATGATAATATAAGCCATTAAGGAGACATTTTTAAGCGACTTAGTCATGCAACTCAGTCATGCGTAGGTAGCTTAACCTCTTTCTAAATATGTTGGAAAACAAATTGCTTTATGTAATGAAGAGTACATGTGTAATAAAACAATGAACTTTGAAAGTGTTCTCTAATTAAACATTACGGAATACCCAAGTCGACTGTTTTATTGGTGTGACATGCGTCACCTAACTGTTATTGTGCCCAGGTGCATCTCGTTATTGGTGGGTGGGGTTTTCTCTATACATTTCCAGTGTTTCCCAGTGCCCAGAAGATTTCCATTATTTGTAAAGGTTGGAGTGCATTGAGAGGACAAGAGAAGTAAGGGTGACTTAGACCAAATTTCCAGGAATGGCAGCCTGGAAAAGTATGACCTCCAGCCAGGATCAGTTCTCCTTCTCCCTGGGCACGTTTCCCTAAACCTAAGACCTTTGAATGTATTGCTGTTTCAATTTAAAGTGAAAGCTAATAAGTATATATTGGTGATAGGATCACCATATGAGCGTTAGCGCTGAAGATTGTGTGATATTATTGCGGAGTGCTCCAATGGTGATTATAGAGATGCTGAAAGATATTGGTGCTTCAGAAAATAAATCTGCTGTCTATTTGAAATCTATCTCAGGCACATCAGATACAACTCATTGCTTTAGGCTGTATCAAGGGCTTTGTGATTCGTTGGCCAGTCAAGTCGGGTGTGATAGTGCCGGGGTGGATAAAAATACTTTCTTACTATTCACTTGGAAACAATTTAGGAAACAGGTTTATTCCTGCTACCCCTGGGCGAGATCATGCAACATCACAAAGTTCACTTCCACTGCTATGCTGATGACACCCAGCTCTACCTCTCCACTAAACCCACCACTCCCCTCCCTCATCAGCCGTATTCACAACATCCAGAGCTGGATGAGCATGAAGCTCCTCAAACTCAACAGCAACGAGACAGAGGTCATGCTCATCGGCTCCAAATCCACTCTCTCCAAGCATCACCACAGATGGTTTCCCCGTCCCTCTGTAAACACTAGTCAAAAGCCTCGGTGTCTCACTGGATGGTTCCCTCTCTTTCGAACCCCACATAAAAACCTGCACCCCGACAGCATTCTTCCACCTCCGCAATATCTCCAGGCTCCGCCTCTCACTGTCACACTCCAGCACAGAAAACCCTCATTCATGCCTTGGTTACTTCCTGACTAGACTGCTGTAACACTCTCCTCACCAGTGTCTGTACGTAAGTGCTTCCTTGTCTTGGAATAAGAGCCTTCAGGCCTTTTGGTCTAACTGACAGGGGATTAGCCTTTGCCAGCTGGCACAAAAGCCGTTGGTCAGGGTAGTAGGAGCCAACCTTTGCATTATACTTCACTCACATAGACAGCCTACTGCAGGTTACAATATGAAGCAAATGAAAAGCACTTAAAGCGGCAATCTGCAGGAGAAAAAATGAAGCGTCTTCCATGTCCCTGTTTCAGTAAAAAGCTACGGGACGGGGCTGGAGAAACGTTACCACTCTCAAATTCGTAGACAGAGCTATGGATGCAAGGACTGACCATCCATGATATACAGTGCCTTGTTTTGCAAGGAGGAATGGGAAAAAATTTCAGTCTCTCGATGTGCAAAACTGATAGAGACATACAACAAGCGACTTACAGCTGTAATCGGAGCAAAAGGTGGCGCTACAAAGTATTAACTTAAAAGGGGGCTGAATAATTATGCACGCGCGATTTTTCAGTTTTTGATTTGTTAAAAAAGTTTGAAATATCCAATAAATGTCGTTCCACTTCATGATTGTGTCCCACTTGTTGTTGATTCCTCACAAAAAAATCCAGTTTTATATCTTTATGTTTGAAGCCTGAAATGTGGCAAAAGGTCGCAAAGTTCAAGGGGGCCGAATACTTTCGCAAGGCACTGTAGCTTGAGGCTATACAGTGTTTGTTGGCATTTACTTTGTTTACAAACATTGGAGTAAAACAATCTTATATTTGGGGTCCTGGTGGGGTAGGACAGTTGAACTAAGCTGATAAGGTATTTATAAGTTATTTTATTAAAGAATCAATGGGAACATATAATTAATTTACAAGTCCAAAGATGTACGTAGAAACCTCCGATTTCCCCTTTTAAAGCTTAATGACAAGTACCTAGCTAATCTGATAAAATATTTCACCTGTTTATGTGTTTTACAAACATTGAAGGGAATTGTTGAACACACCTTGAGTGATGGGAGACGTCATCCTTGAGTGGGAACAGACTTGACTGGGAACAGAAAAATGTAATGTAGCTACAACGTGATTAGGATAGCTGGCTAATGTTTTTATAGCTAGCTACTGTAACTAACATTCTTTAGGCAATTGTTACTAGCTAATTTAGCTACTAGCTCATTTAGAAAATCAGGGTCTAAACAGCTCACCAAGTTACAATTCAAGCAGGCTTTTATAAGAAGCATGCTACATTTAAATATGATAGCCTATACTTGCCAATGGCATAATTCAGTTGTAGAGGAACTTTCCTTACCTGTAAATATTACACGGTACACTCCCGATCAAAAGCTCAAAGACAATTTCCTGTGAAACCCAGGAATTTGACAGTAAAAACTCCAGGGAAAAGTTTGGGGTTTGGTTTCTTTGGTGAACTTCTATACCACACATTTGGCGTGTGGGGTACCACATTCACCATATGAATGGAGTGATTGGTATAATGGAGCCGCAGTTATGGTGGTGGAGAGGACACCGCTTGCCGCAAGGCAGGGGGATGAACAAACTCTGAAAGTGCAATTAGCGGAGAAAGTACTGAACAGCGACGTAAAGGACCTTCTCGGAGCCTCACCTGTCCACCATGCCGCCCGTGCTGGAAAACTGACTTGCCTACGTTTCCTCGTGGAAGAAGCGGGTTTACCGGGCAACAGTTTGGAGAATAATGGCGCCAGCCCCGCACACGACGCTGCTGCCACTGGTCCCCTGGCCTGCTTACAGTGGCTATTAACTCAAGGTGGATGTCGTACCGCGGTGAGTGCCGTTATTTTCTTGCTACATAGCCTACAGTAGGCCTTCATTGCTTTTTAAAAAGGCTAATAGTTCCATAATACTGCCAACATCATTCATCACACAGACCTCTTGTTATCATTTTAAGATCAGTCAGAGCTCAGAGGTCTATAGGACAACTTCTAGAGCAGCAAGGTCGAGGCCTGCAGTTAATTGAATTTACAATCCATCAATCCTGTAGCCTAGACCTGAAAAACACAAATTAGGTATATTGTCCCAAAAAAAGAATGACTTTTTAAAACTATTTCAATACAGATCTCAGAAAGTGACTACGTTTTCTTGTTTTTCAATCAACCTACAAAACACATTCCACATTCACAGATGTGACAGGTTTAAAAAAAAGAAAAAGTAAAAAAATAATAATACATTTGAAAAAATAAAAAATTAAAATTAAATTAAAATGAGTGATAAAGTCAAATAAAAGCATTTATTTTTCTTAATCTATTTATTTTCCTTGGTGCATATATATATATACATAGATACATACATACGTACATAAATACACACATATACATACATATATACACACACACACACACACACACACATAAGCACACGTACTCAAAAACTAAATTAAAATAAAAACACACAAAAATAACATAACACTTGCAGCAGCACTATCAAGGTTCTTATCAGCTATTTCAAGCATTCGCTGAGACGACGGGGTGACTACTTTTCTAAAATATTTCAATACAGATCTCAGAAAGTGACTACTTTTCTAAACTATTTCAATACAGATCTCAGAAAGTGACTACTTTTCTAAACTATTTCAATACAGATCTCAGAAAGTGACTACTTTTCTAAACTATTTCAATACAGATCTCCGAAAGTGACTACTTTTCTAAACTATTTCAATACAGATCTCCGAAAGTGACTACTTTTCTAAACTATTTCAATACAGATCTCAGAAAGTGACTACTTTTCTAAACTATTTCAATACAGATCTCCGAAAGTGACTACTTTTCTAAACTATTTCAATACAGATCTCCGAAAGTGACTACTTTTCTAAACTATTTCAATACAGATCTCAGAAAGTGACAACTTTTCTAAACTATTTCAATACAGATCTCCGAAAGTGACTACTTTTCTAAACTATTTGAATACAGATCTCAAAAAGTAATTACTTTCTAAAGCTATTTTAATACCGATCTGAGAGAGCAACTACTTTTTTTATATATAACTTAGGAAGTGACTACTTTTCTGAAACTACTGGGTTGGCTGCCTTCAACTAATGGCAGGGCTGTATCTGGAACTGCATGTTGGAGATAGAATGAATAGAGTACACACAATCTCCTATACCATTCCAATCTATCTGACAGTCATATTTGATCTACACAATACATTTCTATCTGAACATTCTGTATATGTCCATTCTCCTGAATGTCCATTGCCCCAGGTGTACATAATCAAGTCAAACCAATTATATTTTGTACAGATAAGTGTAAATAAGTTGTAACATTCAACTACTGTATGACTCTTTCAACATGCCGCTGAAAAGCTTGAAACATGCAATTAATTTTGTGATACCTGAAAATACTGCATACTAATTCAAAGCCATTTGCAAACATTGCCAACAGCAATTTGGATGCTTAGAAAAAAACTTTTTTGTACTTCTTTGTCCATCTGAGGGTAAGTGTTCTTGTTTCAAACACATACTACGCTATATTTAAGGGGATAGTTTACTCAGAATACAACCTAACATGAATTTCCACCTATCTTGGCTGTAGTTGATTCAAGAAGGCAGTTTTGGAATATTTTGTTTCCATTCGATACTTAATAGCCATATTTTGTTACCGTTAGCATTCTCAGTAACACTTAACATGAAACTGTTCTTGTGCCTGTGTAATAAAATTGTAATTAATAATTAGAGGATGATTTTATTAGCATGATTTTACATAATACTTAATTGCATTTTAATTTCATAGAAATGAGCTGAATGTTTTTGTAACTACTGTACACAATAGGAATAGTGCCTGTTCTTTATTCCACTTAAGTAGGGTGTGTTCGTAAATTCAATCTGGAGTGCCAGAGTGCGCTCAGAGTGCCCCCTGGGTCTTCGTAAATTCAGAGCTTGTTAGATTGTCCAGTCATATATTCAGAGCGTTTTTCTCTCAGAGCGGTCAGAGCGCACACGGGAAAAAAGTGGTGTACTCTAATGTTGAAATGATTCCATTTCCCTCGTGTATTTAATTAGGCTATAGGACATATTAAGATTGATGTTTTCTGAGATCTGAATTTGAATATCAAAGAAAATAGTTGCATTTTAGTTTAAACTCTATATAAACTATATTCGGCTACCTCAAGTATTTGAAATGTTGGTATGGTCAGCTCTCCTCCTGGAGAGCAGCTGCAAGTTTTTGCTCCAAACCTTCTCTAACACACCTGATTCTGCTCATCAAGGTGCTGATCTCATTAGTAGCAAAAGCCTGCACCACCATCAGTAGGGTTGGGGAGGGTTGGACACCACTGACGTAGGCTACTGTCCCTTTAACTACTGAGACGATTTCAAGCGACCAACATACTACTGGAGTGATCCTCCCCCCGATGGATTATTTATCAAGTGGTGAGTCCCATGTCGCGATTTGCGGCAATTGTGGATACGGGATCCAAGACAGCCGCCCGGAATTATATTCTTAATGTCCTACAACTCCGATAACGTTATCATAACAGAGAAATTATGAAGAAAGAAGTCAATATGAAGACCAAAGAATATCTCTGTAACAGGTGTTTGAGCTATGCGTGTTGAGGCAGAGGAGAACAAGCCATCAGGTGAACTTTATCGTCGTGCGCAATTATAGGTTACCAGTATGCATTAATTATGTTTATGTTTACTTTATTAACTCAATTACTAAAATGACTCGTAATTTGATAATTCTGTTGATATTATGTAAAACAACATTTGTTTTTAATAAGTAAAATGACCAAATACATGCTCATTGAAAGACATCGCCTACCTGTCCAAAGAAATAGGCTTTTTTTTTCTCACTTAGATGATGTATGCAGATCTCTGTCAATTCAACGAGATATGCTTCTAAATAGTGGACGTACATTTGTTATCTTACTGTAATGATCACAGGACTGGAATTCTATTGTTATCTACGAAGAAAATTGTTCAGGAGTTAAATAGAGGTTAAACCTCATCTAGATGCTGCGTTTATAAATACGGAGGAGTTGTCTAGCAGCAGTTATGGTGGTGGAGAGGACACTGCTTGCCGCAAGGCAGGGGGATGTACAAACTCTGAAAGTGCAATTAGCGGAGAAAGTACTGAACAGCGACGTAAAGGACCTTCTCGGAGCCTCACCTGTCCACCATGCCGCCCGTGCTGGAAAACTGACTTGCCTACGGTTCCTCGTGGAAGAAGCGGGTTTACCGGGCAACAGTTTGGCGAATAATGGCGCCAGCCCCGCACACGACGCTGCTGCCACTGGTAACCTGGCCTGCTTACAGTGGCTATTAACTCAAGGTGGATGTCGTACGGTGGTGAGTGGCGTTATTTTCTTGCTACATAGCCTACAGTAGGCCTTCATTGCTTTTTAAAAAGGCTAATAGTTCCATAATACAGCCAACATCATTCATCACACAGACCTCTTGTTATCATTTTAAGACCAGTCAGAGCTCAGAGGTCTATAGGACAACTTCTAGAGCAGCAAGGTCGAGGCCTGCAGTTAATTTAATTTCCAATCCATTAGTCCTGTAGCCTAGACCTGAAAAACACAAATTAGTTCTATTGTTTCCCAAGATTAGTCATCTTGGACTAGGCCCGAGCCTACCCATCTCTCTTAGGTCAGTATTTGCTTGACTGTCAAATTGAGCATTTTGCCTCATTTCCAGCCTGGAAATTACATTCCTCACTTCTTCACACAACTTCAGCATAACACAATTAGTCACTCAGACAGTTATTTGACCTCTATTGTAAGGCCTAAGAGGATAACCCTTGTCCCTAGTACCCCCAATGATTTATGTATAGGCCTACACTAGATGACTGATAGGGGGCGCTGTGTTGAAGCCATCTGCCTAAGAGGATAACCCTTGTCTCTAGTACCCCCCAATGATTTATGTATAGACCTACACTAGATGACTGATAGGGGGCGCTGTGTTGAAGCCATCGTGCATCATCTTGGCACTCCCCCACCATTGTAAAACATATTTAGCATTTATTCATATCTACATTCGTTTTTTGCCACATGTATTCTATTACAGACAACTTAATGCATATTTTTACATTATATTATGCAAGCTAAACATACAAATAAAACATACCAAAAATATAAAATATTTTCATTAAAGTATCATTTTTTTTTAGAGATTACTAATAAAATAATGAAATTACATGCAATTTTGTCCTTGAATCATTTAATTGAAATACTGTAGAATTCCATTCATTCCATTGGAGGAATGCTTCTACTGGGGAGTGCCAATATGACCGACAAGTGGCTTCGAAGCCTCTCAATGGTCAATACATAGCATCAGCAATCCAGGGTTTAAATACTGTACATCAGTGACTGCACCACCCACTTTTCTTTAGGCTTGTGCAGGCTTTTGTCTCAATGAACAACACATGGTCAGGATAATTGTGCTACTGTATATAACCTGTTGCCATTGAGAATACCTGAGACTTGTATTAGTTATTACTCTGTAATTATCATCAATACCCATTCTAAGGGAATGGTCACCACAGCAGGCAGTCCGTCCAGTGTACTAAGGTCTATACAACAATGTCACCTCTGCTGGACTAATTTGATATGATTTTTACAACAGCTTGAGAAAAACATTCACCTAGATCACAGGTCCTCATGCTGAATGTGTAGCGACTGGACCATTTGACAAAACGTGGGGGAAAAGTCATTTTGGTAAAAGTGCATTGATTTGTGCTTCTACACCTGCATTGCTTGCTGTTTGGTGTTTTAGGCTGGGTTTCTGTACAGCACTTTGAGATATCAGCTGATGTGCGAAGGGCTATATAAATACATTTGATTTGATTTGATTTGATTTCCATACACAAACTTAACTCTGTCTACCTAATGGCACAGGTTACATAAATGTTTGGCCTCACTTTCAGCATCCTGGGAAATATGAATGTAATATTATTGTGTAAAACTGATTGTTATAGGGTGAAAAAGACATTCACTTTCCACCCTCTATATTAATAATAAGAAGTCTGACATGTCCACATTAAACAGTGTTTCCACCCTCTATGTTAATAACAAGAAGTCTGACTTGTCCACATAAAACAGTGTTTCCACCCTCTATGTTAATAACAAGAAGTCTGACTTGTCCACATAAAACAGCGTTTCCACCCTCTATGTTAATAACAAGAAGTCTGACTTGTCCACATAAAGCAGCATTTGAGCCCAATGATACATATTCGTCATTTCACACTTGAGTCAGTAGAGACATTGGTTACAAGCTGTAATCAGCTGTAATCTTCATATCTATTAGCCATAGAGTAGTGCTGCGCACCAATATCGATAATTCGATACTAATCATACCTCACTTTCCCTGAATATTAATTTACAACACATACTATAATGTCACACACCCACACTATGGATCAAACTTCAGGATTCATTGAAATATTTGAGGACATGACATTTGACTTATGAATTACTGAATGGTATTGAGTACACCATTAGTCCAATGTCACCTAAACACATGTCTGAAAGTAAACTATATAATGTACCTAATCAGAGGAGGTTGGTGGCACCATAATTGGGGAGGATGGGCTCGTGGTAATTGCTGGAGCGTTAAATAGTGGAATGGTATCAAATACATCAAACACGTGGTTTCCATTTATTTGATGCCATTCCATCTGCTCCGTTCCAGCTATTATTATGAGCCGTCCTCCCGTAAGCAGCCTCCACTGCTTCTTGTTTTGAAACTCAAGTAATAGTTTGTTTTGGCTCTGTCTAGAAGCATCTGGTAGCTGTGTTATTTCATTTGTGTACTTGAAGAGTGTTAAATCTGTACAAGGGATGAAACCCTATATAGAGCACATTCAAATGGGATTAGAAGTTTGGAAAGCGGTATGCCCTGATGACATTGTCCGCGCAATTAATTAGGTTAATGACTTATCTTTCGATAACTCTATTCGCCATGTGCCAATCACTTAGTCTGGGCTAGGACTGAAAGACACTGGCATTCACACTGCTTTGTTCACTGACCAATTCAGCAAGAATGAGGTCGTAACAATGGGGAATCGATCGGTAGATAAAGGTGCTCTAAATTTACCCCTTTTGCATACCCCACCATACCAGGAGACATCCATTTCTTTATCATTGGAAAAGATAAATGGTTGAGTTTGATATAATTTAAAAGCTTACAAACAGTGTTGTCAAACTATTTTATTACTTGGATTTTTTTTAAATAAAAATTGTCCTTTTGAAACCTTTAACGTGCAAACTAAATTGTTTATTCATAAGCATATGTTGTAGCTTAGACTCTATTAAACATCATCTGAGGTTTTTGTGTTGTGCATTCCATGGCTTGAGACACCACATTCTCTTGACTATAGGGTGGGTGTCATTTCAATCATAGAAATTGAATTCATAGAATGGACCTATCCCTTCAGAACCCTGCATTGTGTTGGTACACGATTGAAATGTAAATTAAATTTAAATTGAAACTTCTAAATACTACCACAAAAATGACCGCTGATACACTCACGTCTAATGTCAACTTAAATCATCATGTCTATTCTAATAAACACAGCAAAAAAAGAAACGTCCCTTTTTCAGGACCCTGTCTTTCAAAGATAATTCGTAAAAATCCAAATAACTTCACAGATCTTCATTGTAAAGAGTTTAAACACTGTTTCCCATGCTTGTTCAATGAACCATAAACAATTCATGAACATGCACCTATGAAACGGTCGTTAAGACACTAACAGCTTACAGACGGTAGGCAATTAAGGTCACAGTTCTGAAAACTTAGGACACTAAAGAGGCCTTTCTACTGACTGAAAAACACCAAAATAAAGATGCCCAGGGTCCCTGCTCATCTGCGTTAATGTGTCTTAGGCATGCTGCAAGGAGGCATGAGGACTGCAGATGTGGCCAGGGCAATAAATTGCAATGTCCGTACTGTGAGACGCCTAAGACAGCACTACAGGGAGACAGGATGGACAGCTGATCGTCCTCGCAGTGGCAGACCATGTGTAACAACACCAGCACAGGATCGGTACATCTGAACAGCACACCTGCGGGACAGGTACAGTATGGCAACAACAACTGCCCGAGGTACACCAGCAACGCATAATCCCTCCATCAGTGCTCAGACTGTCTGCAATAGGCTGAGAGAGGCTGGACTGGTAGGCCTGTTGTAAGGCAGGTCCTCACCAGACATCACCGATAACAAAGTCACCTATGGGCACAAACCCACCGTCGCTGGACCAGACAGGACTGGCAAAAGTGCTCTTCACTGATGAGTCGTGCTGTTGTCTCACCAGGGGTGATGGTTGGATTCGCATTTATTGTCGAAGGAATGAGCGTTACACTGAGGCCTGTCCTCTGGAGCGGTGTTTGACAGCATCATCGTACTGAGCTTGTTGTCATTGCAGGCAATCTCAATGCTTTGCGTTACAGGGAAGACATCCTCCTCCCTCATGTGGTACCCTTCCTGCAGGCTCATCCTGACATGACCCTCCAGCATGACAATGCCACCAGCCATACTGCTCGTTCTGTGTGTGATTTCCTGCAAGACAAGAATGTCAGTGTTCTGCCATGGCCAGCGCAGAGCCCGGATCTCAATCCCATTGAGCACATCTGGCACCTGTTGGATCGGAGGGTGAGTGTTAGGGCCATACCCCCCAGAAATATCCGGGAACTTGCAGGTGCCTTGGTGGAAGAGTGGGGTAACATCTCACAGCAAGAACGGGCAAATCTGGTGCAGTCCATGAGGAGGAGATGCACTGCAGTACTTAATGCAGCTGGTGGCCACACCAGATATTGATTGTTACTTTTGATTTTGACCCCCCGCCCTTCGTTCAGGGACACATTATTCAATTTCTGTTAGTCACATGTCTGTGGAACTTGTGCAGTTTATGTTTCAGTTGTGGAATCTTATGTTCATACAAATATTTACACATGTTAAGTTTGCTGAAAATCAACACAGTTGACAGTGAAAGGACATTTTTTTGCTGAGTTGATCTATCTTTCTATGATTTCAATAGGTTTCCTATGGAGGATTGACAGTATACTTTAAAACAATGGATATCCCCATTCTGGTCAACATTCTCTAATGTGTGGACCTCCAACCATTTCAATTGTATTCCCATTTTAGTACATTTATCAGCCAAAACGTGACACCCACCTTTTATTCAAGAGCTGAAAGTCACTTTCTAAGTACTTCTGAAATGGGCAAATATGTATGGAAGGTTTCGCTCAAATCAAAAGGAGTCCTGTCAAAAAGGGATTGAATTCAAATGGATTTATCCAGTAGTGAATTTATATCCCTCTTTCCTCTGGCTGTTACCCATACATGTCCCAGGCTTTAGAGAGAATGTACATGGAAAGGAGGGATGACAGACTTGTTATAGAGCAATTCCATGGTAGTGCGGAGACGCCGATTTGTCACTTTACATGTATGCCAAACAAAAACCATTGATTTCAAAGTTTAACACACCACACAATTCAATGCACAAATACTACTTTTAACAATTTTCACTGAACATTTTACAGAAACACTAGAAGAACTGTGCAGATGCAAAACACCCTTGGGGGAATGGAGTGAGAGTCAGGAGTTGGAAGAGACAGGGGCTGAGAGAGACAGGGGCTGAGAGAGAGGGAGAGAGAGGGGATGAGAGAGGCTGGGAGAGAAAAAGAGAGGGAAAGAGAGAGACTGGGAGCACGAGAGAAAGAGGCTGGGAGAGAGTGAGAGGGAAAGCGAGAGTGGCTGGGAGAGCACGAGAGAAAGAGGCTGGGAGAGCACGAGACACGAGAGAAAGAGTCTGGGAGAGCACGAGAGAAAGAGGCTAGGAGAGCACGAGAGAAAGAGGCTGAGAGAGCAAGTGAGAAAGAGACTGGGAGAGCATGAGAAAAAGAGGCTGAGAGCGCACGAGAGAAAGAGGCTGGGAGAGCACGAGAGAAAGAGGCTGGGAGAGCACGAGGGAAAGAGGCTGAGAGTGCACGAGAGAAAGAGGCTGGGAGAGCACGAGAGAAAGAGGCTGAGAGAGAACAAGAGAAAGAGGCTGGGAGAGCACAAGAGAAAGAGGCTGAGAGAGCACGAGAGAAAGAGGCTGAGAGAGCACGAGAGAAAGAGGCTGGGAGAGCACGAGAGGCTGGGAGTGGGGGAGCGAGAGGCTGGGAGTAGGGGAGAAGGAGGGAAAGAGAGATGCTGAGTGAGAGGGAAAGAGAGAGGGGCTGGGAGAGAGAGGCAAGAGAGAGAGGCTGGGAGAGGCTGAGGGAGGGGGAGAGAGAGAGAGGTGGGGGGGGCTTCATAGTGTGCATGCAATGATTTAAAACATGTGACACCTTTTTATTACAACACATACTGGGCACTGGCATTTGCTCCGAATTAAGATTCAATAATGTCTGCAGAAAGAATGGGGTGTCAGCTATGACATGACACATTGACTTTGAAAAAATCTGTTTTGGTTATTGAACTATACTAAGTGAAGTGGATTTATAGCCAGTAACGGAATTTCATTATACTTCCCTGATCTGTACTACACAGAAATTCATATCCATAATTATGCATACCATTCTCTTCATGGTGATGTATCCTAAATAGGTACACAAAGGTATAAATAGGCAATATCCTCTTTTGCATATTTGGGTATTATTCTTCACACTGGCTATTATTTTAATGAGCTCTGCCTCCAAACAAGTTGGTTGGTCCAGACCAGACCAAATCTGAACCAATCATAGATGTCGATGTTTCACAAGTTTGGACATGAAAGTACAGCTCAGTAGAGTAGAGTTTAGTATAGTACATTAGTGTACTGTACTATACTGAACTCTACTTTCCTTTGCTGTACTGTACTCTGTACTGTACTGTACTCTACTTTTCTTTACTGTACTCTACTCTACTGTGCTGTGCTCCCAAAACTTGTGAACCCACCTGTGGTTTGTGACTGCTATAATTCCCCATTGTAGCAAATTCCATTACAGATTTTTTTCTGGAAATTGGATTGAACTAATATCAACACTTCTATTTAGTTTGAGAAATGTTACTGCCTTCTGTAAGTTTAAGAAACATTGTCTTGTGATTTAATTCCGTTAGCAAAAACCCACATAACTTTTAAGATATTTTCACATTTCTCCCTCCTGAGAAGGAGGGAGGATAAGGAAAGTTCACAGAAGTAACAAGTAAAGGTAGACCAATCAATTAGTTAGTGTTTTTACTGATGTCAATTTTAAAGGAATATCGATTTTTAATCACTTAATCATTAATAAACAAAATTGATATCAGTAAAAACACTAATAACTAATTGATTGGTCTACCTTTACTTGTTACTTCTGTGAACTTTCATTATCCTCCCTCATGAGAGGGAGAAATGTGAAAATATCTTAAAAGTTATGTGTGTTTTTGCTAACGGAATTAAGTCACAAGCAATGTTTCTTCAACTTACAGAAGGCAGTAACATTTCTCAAACTAAATAGAAGTGTTGATATTAGTTGGCAGGGGTCTTGACTTCAACATTACTGTGTTTTGATGTATTTCTAATACCCTTTAAGACTTTTTGTGGTAGATATTTTCTAAGATTCCTTTTCCATCTGTTTGACCAGAAAACCTTCGCTTATTCCTAATAGGATGTTAAATGGTAAAAAAAAAAAAAAAAATGTTATATGCCTTAATAAAAAATCTAAATACTCTTAGCTTTCATTTGACACCCAATTTGACACGCTCCTATTAAACTTCACTTGTTGGTGCTCATGGGTCCTTTAACATTGAAATGACCTTTATGCCATCAGTCTTACTAATGCTATGCAAATCACCTCTTGAATAAGCTCAGCTAAACCCTCATGACTAGAGGTCGACCGATTATGATTTCTTCAACGGCGATACCGATACCGATTTATTGGAGGACCAAAAAAAAGCAGATGCCGATTAATCTGCCGATTTTTATTTATTCATTTGTAATAATGACAATTACAACAATACTGAATGAACACTTATTTTAACTTAATATAATACATCAATAAAAATCAATTTAGCCTCAAATAAATAATGAAACATGTTCAATTTGGTTTAAATAATGCAAAAACAAAGTGTTGGAGAAGAAAGTAAAAGTGCAATATGTGCCATGTAAAGAAGCTAATGTTCTAAAACAAAGCGTTTATTATTTCAGTGAAATACGGAACCGTTCGGTATTTTATCTAACGGGTGGCATCCCTAAGTCTAAATATTCTTGTTACATTGTACAACCTTCAATGTTATGTCATAATTACGTAAAATTCTGGCAAATTAGTTCACAATGAGCCAGGCTGCCCAAACTGTTGCTTATACCCTGACTCTGCGTGCAATGAACGCAAGAGAAGTGACACAATTTCACCT